>NC_041342.1:2735650-2895650 GCF_004354835.1 Perca flavescens
ATTTAAAAAGAGACAGCCCTTCATTTAAAGATTATTCTCTCAGAGTGCAACAAACAAAAAACAAAATGCCAGCTGGCTTGTGTGAATCGGTGTGCTTCCTACAACCCAGAAAGCTTTAGAATGAGCGTGAGTCACTATGCAGTACATTACTCTTGACACAATCCATAGGTAGGGATGTGCTGACGAGGCAAAACAAACGCTCACCACAGCTGTACGAACACACCGAGTTCGAGGCATCTGGAGTTGACCGGTTCTGTATTTTTTCGCGTGTCCCTGCGGTACACACATGCACAGATAAAGAAGTGCTCCTACCGTCTCGCTCTGGTCTGGGTACATGCTGTGCCGTAGCAGAGTCGCCGCTGCAGAGGAACAAGTCGTGGAGCTGGCGGTGCGGACGAGGACACTGATGATGCAGCAAAAACACAGCAGTCTCTGTCTGTTCAATAACTCTCTGCCTGACTGACAAAGCACTGTGGCGGAGCAGATAATGTCTGTGGCCTGACACACACACACACTAAAACGCGCACACTGACTCGTATTCACTTACACGTTCTTACATAAACAGAGAGAGAGAGACAGAGAGAGAGAGCTCAGTGATGCTAGCTCTCCCTGAGCTGCCACATACACACACTCACACAGCTTGACCTGTCCCACCATAATGCCACACACAACACAAAATGCCCCAGCAGAAGTGTGTGTGTGATATCCAATTGAAGCTCCCAGAGGGATTAAGAAAAGCTCAAAAAGTGAGGAACATTGTGCCCCCTGACACACACACACACACACACACACACACACACACACACACACACACACACACACACACACACACACACACACACACACACACACACACACACACACACACACACACACACACACACACACACACACACACACACAAATTATCTACGTAGTGGTTCTCAACTAAATTGCAAGAATAGCACTCCATTATGGAATATATGGGTATTGCCATATATAAATGCTTATACCGGGATCGAAGATTTTATCTATATTGCCGACCCATGGCTCACAATACGTATTATTTTGCAGTATTTGCCTTTTTATGGAGCCCCTCTGTTTAAAACTGACTTTAGTGCAGGACAGGTGGCCCAGGGCTGGAAGAGGAGCAGGTGAAATTTGAAATTAAGGCAAACGGAAAAGGAGTGAGAGAGAAAGAGAGACTCAAAGTGAGGTTGTCAAACGTGGCCTTACCCCTGCTCTGTTACACAAGAGCCAAACACACTGCCAGGCTGCCAGACCGCCTGAAGCTCTGTGTGTGTGTGTGTGTGTGTGTGTGTGTGTGTGTGTGTGTGTGTGTGTGTGTGTGTCAGGTTGAGAACAGTACACAACAGTACTATAAAGCCCTCTGGCATCATAACATTGGCAAACTGACACCACCACGGTCCACAGTACTCCCACGGAGACTTTCCACCTTAATCCCAAATGACCAGCTGTTTTTCCTGAAATGAGACATCTGTGAGCTTCAAACGTCACAGCAGGAAGTCATTTTGAGGCTCAAATTCCCTGAAAAAAAAACAGAATCCACAACAGAAACAAGAACCGCACGTGAGATTTTGTCTTCATTAATCAATACCGGTGCATTTCAAGACACGACTAAGGCAACAAACATTAGAGCTAGGCCTGCACAATAAATCATCACCTCGATTCACCCCTGTTCCCGATTTAATTCTATTAAAATCTTCTATTTTTTTTATTGTTTTTTTTTAAATTGTTTTTCTCCTTCAATTAATTTATTGAAACCATTTGACATTGACATGTTTTAATTATGTAAAGAAGGAGTTCTGATTGAGCCTGTATCAGGGCCATATTTATTTCAATGGGTTATATGTCACCATTTCTGGTAGCCTACTGTACTTAAATGGCCAGTATGTACTATTTTCTTTATTCATTGAAGCCTCTACACTCACCTAAAGGATGATTAGGAACACCTGTTAAATTTCTCAATAATGCAATTATCTAATCAACCAATCACATGGCAGCTGCTTCAATGCATTTAGGGGTGTGGTCCAGGTCGAGACAATCTCCTGAACTTCAAACTGAATGTCAGAATGGAAAAGAAAGGTGATGTAAGCTACTTTGAGCGTGGCGTGGTTGTTGGTGCCAGACGGGCTGGTCTGAGTATTTCCCAGTCTGCTCAGTTACTGGGATTCTCAACCACAACCATTTCTAGGGTTTACAAAGAATGATCTGAAAAAGGAAAAAAAAACATCCAGTATGCTGCAGTCCTGGGGGGCGAAAATGCCTTGTTGATGCTAGAGCTCAGAGGAGAATGGGCCAAGTGATTCGATACAACCGAGGTATTCAGCAAAGCATTTGTGAAGCCACAACACGCACAACCTTGAGGCTGATGGGCTACACCCGCAGAAGACCCCCCCGGGTACCACTCATCTCCACTAAAAATAGGAAAATAAGGCTACAATTTGCACGAGCTCACCAAAATTGGACAGTTGAAGACTGTAAAAATGTTGCCTGTTCTGATGAGTCTCAATTTCTGTTGAGACATTCAGATGGTAGAGTCAGAATTTGGCATGAACAGAATGAGAACATGGATCGGTCATGCCTTGTTACCACTGGGCAGGCTGCTGGTGGTGGTGGGGGTGTAGTGGTGTGGGGGGGGGACCCCTTTCACCTTCAGAACTGCCTTAATTCTTTGTGTCATTGCTTCAACAAGGTGCTGGAAGCATTCTTTAGAAATGTTGGCCCATATTGATAGGATAGGGTCAAACATGGTATCAGTATGGTGTTCCTAATAATCCTTTAGGGGAGTGTATGTTTACAGTCTTGTGGTGATGCACAATGTGCTATAGGTGCCAAAACTGGTACTGCCAATTTGTATTGTTTTCATGGCAGAGAATCGTGATATCACTTCTAAGCTAAAGAAATCGTGGTTCATATATTTCAGTCCCTCCAGAAAAACGCAATTATGCGATTGCATAATTCAATGCATAATCAGCCAAAGTCCGCATATTTATGCGGGGACCGCATTCTTTCAAATACGCCGCACAAATTGCCGATTTCCACGCAAAATATGCAGGGCTTGTATGATTTCATAATCTCCGCATTTTTGTTGCAAAAAAGTCACATACTGTATATCTTAGCAGAAAGTTGAAAAATGAGCAGCCATTTCCCCCTGTTGCCATGGGAACGTTATGAAGTGACGTTATGAAGTGAACATCATCGAAAAGCAGGTGTTGGGAGGAATCACTTTTTTTCCTCTTTTTCATCAAACTGCAGGTTTTGCAAGTTCCCGCAATTTCATCGCATAAATATCCCAAATATTCCATCACATTTTTTAAGAAAACGTGCCACTTAATCAAGGATTTTTGCCTGCAACAATCACAAAAAAAACTCCACATTTTTCTGGAAGGACTGATATTTCCCCGAATTGTGCAGGCCTAATTAGAGCTCAAACTATCAATCGACAGGAAATCTATTGGAAACTAAATCAAGCAAATATGCATTAAAATGTACTGGTTTCAGCTTCTGAGTTGTGTTGTTGTATAGGTTAGTCCATGTACTTTCTTGGGACAGTTTTTCACCCAAAATAAGATGACTGAAGATGTCACATTGGGCTCTGGGAAAATGTTCACAGTTTTCGGACATTAAACCAAACAATCAATCGGTTAACCAAGAAAAATACTCTGCAGATGACTAATAAAGAGCCAAAATCATTAGCTGCAGCCCTAATAAACACAGCATGTCATTGTGCTGAGAGTCATCTGGTGACCCAGATGTGGGAGAAGTGGCTTTGTGACAGAAGGTCACTAGTTGTAATCCACAAACAATCTGTCAGAAAACATGACGGAGGAAGATAAGAGGGGACAGAAAGCATAGAAACAGAAGGCTGAGGTTATCAAAAACACAACATACTGTAACAGAAAAGCTGGGATGATAGCTAGAACAGTGAAGTCTGGGAAAAAAAGGGCTTTCATTTCAATGTTCCTCCCCTTCTGTCAACAGTTAGCATCAAAGTGCCCTTGAGCAAGGTATTTGAGAACTGCAGTGAAGCTGTTCAGTAGTCAACGGTAGAGGAAGAATGTGTAAACTGTACCAATGGGAACCCGAGGCAACAAAAAAAAGATATTGCAATTAATCAATGGTTGATTCAAATTCTTTCCCAAATTGGAGCAAATTGTTTATTATGTTCCCATTTGGGGGTCCTCAGCATAAAAACTTTGGAGACCCCCCCGAAAGAGAAGATGATTTAGCATTTTAATAACCCTGCAGGGAGTTCCGATGCTCCCTGCCAACATGTGATATAATAAGACTTTTTTAATAAGGCAGAGAAAGAGAATTAACAGCAGTGCAGATGGTCTGGCTCCTATTAACAGATCCCTCAGACTGTGTGTGTGTGTGTGTGTGTGTGTGTGTGTGTGTGTGTGTGTGTGTGTGTGTGTGTGTGTGTGTGTGTGTGTGTGTGTGTGTGTGTGTGTGTCTCTTTGGACAACTGAACAGAAATGGGTGCGTACGTGTGTGTATGTGGTGGGGGGGAATGAATGACTGGATGAATTAATGAATGACTTATTTGATGTGCTACAGACGTATATTAATGTGCATGGGTGGGTGTGTTCAATCACAAAAAGCACAGAAAGGTGTGACAGTGTGAAGACATACAGCCCACTTGCCAACTCAACATCCTGTGACATGCACCGGGTAATCAGAGAAATCGGGAAGTGTTTCCTCCAATCAATCGTCCCGCTAAGAGTCATTAAGACGATTTTAGTTGATTACAGCTGTCATGTGTACCATGGGAGTCTGCAGGGTGGAGTGGGTGTTAGTGACTGTGACTATCAAGGGGGGGGTGTACAGAGAGGGGATAAGTGCCTGATACTTATCAAAAGTAAAAGTAAGACAAGCAGAAGCTGAAAACAGTCTACCCTAACTGATTTATGGACTTCTTTGAGATGATTTTGGTTCTTGATTACCGACTTTTGAGGCCTTTAATAAGAGTTTCTAAATGTAAGACGTACTGGAAACATACAGAGACAGACAGTGTTTGCAGCATAACAGCCTAACGTTAATCATGAGGGAGTGGTGGGTAAACGGGTGCAACTATATGGTGAGTCAAGGTACCAAACTGCTAAGGGGCCAATTCAGTCAAAAAAAAAAAAAAGTTAACTTGTGTTAAATGATGTAATCAGTCTATGTATGAGGCTGATGTTACTAAAAGGACACGGTAAAGAAACGTGTTTTACATTTATCTGAACTTTTTCTTGTTGTTGCCTTTTCGGATAGACCGCAAACTCTATTTATTTTTTATTTTTTTACACACACAATGTTAACCTAGTGCTCCCGTCATATGTTCAGCCATACAGTGGCTAGCCGTACCTAGGAAAGGACTACTAGCCAGTCAGAAGCAGAGTATGAGGGCCCTGACAGTACCTAGGTAAGGACTACTAGCCAGTCAGAAGCAGAGTATGAGGGCGTGCACTGACAGTACCTAGGTAAGGACTACTAGCCAGTCAGAAGCAGAGTATGAGGGAGTGCCCTGACAGTACCTAGGTAAGGACTACTAGCCAGTCAGAAGCAGAGTATGAGGGCGTGCCCTGACAGTACCTAGGTAAGGACTACTAGCCAGTCAGGAGCAGAGTATGAGGGCGTACCATGCTAGCAGCTAGATGAGCATTATAACGTGTTCCAAAGTGACCACGTTTGTCTCTGAAGTAAAGGCTGGACTACAATAGAGCTGTTTGGAGCAGTTTGTGAACAGTGTTTTCTGTTGGAGATGGTAAGTCCCTTTTGGTGGGGGAACTTTGGGCTTTTTCACTTTGTAAACCTATAACATGCACAAAAAAAGATATAGAACACAATAAAGGTAAGGGAAAAAGCCAAAAAGCATAATATGAACACTTTAAGCTAAAGCTAGGACTACATTTCTCAGTATCTACTACACCAGGTAGTAAGGTATGCCTTCACACGACAGGGGAAAAACAGTCAGGGTTGAGCAGCCAGGATTTGACAATAACTATTTTGTGAGGTTAGAGCTCATAGTCTATAGCATGCTCAGTGTTTCTCACAAGTGCTGCTAGATTATTATGATCCTGGAGGAAGAGCGAGTGATGAAAAGCAGAATGGATGAGGCGGTGCAGCCAAGCGGCAAATTAAAGCACACTGAGACCTTGGCAGCCATTATCAGTGGCCAGAGGGAAACATCTGCTTCGGTGGATACAGTGTCCAATCCACCGCGGCCAGGGGCTTTAACACGCACCGTATGCATGAAAGTATCAAGTCATATCTCAGTTGGTAACTTCAACGTTTTCCAACTAAGGATCGATGGCTGTCAGAGGAAACTCAATACTCATGTTGTGACAGCTCTGTGCCGTTTTTCGAACATGACTGCACCATTTCTTCTATTACTTTATAGTCACGTTCTGCTTTGAATGCAGTGGGTGGTACCAAAAGGGGTAGGAGGTGGGGAAAATGGTATGGGGAAAATATTATTTATGTGTGGAGGTTAACTGCTGAAATGTAAACCAAATGTACACTGAACTACCAGCAAAGACTCCAACTAAACCCTTCCTGTAGCTCAGGAGGGTCAAACTCAACTTCACTAAAGGGCCACACTGGAAAATAAGAATCAAGGGCCAGAGATGTAGAGTTTATTGAGATGCTTTTATTTCATCAAAAAAGTAAAATATCTTGGACTGTTTTATTGCATGTCTCATATAGTCTTCTCATTTACAGTTTGGTCGACATAAAGCCCTAAAAACGTCCCTCATACATCGTAAAAAAGCACCCAAAAACTTGTGACAAAAACGTCGGAAAAAATGCCAAAAACTTTGGAAAAAGCGACAAAAAGTACGTGGGCCAAAATGTATCGTGAACCTAAATTGATATGATGGCTGGATCAAAATCTGCGAGGGGCCAGATTCGGCCCACGGGCCTTCAGTTTGACACACGTGCTGTAGCTACTTCACAAAAGATCTTATTATGGATTCTGTTTACTGGAAGGGTTTCACTGTGATGAAGCAATAGGAAGTGTTGAGTCTGCATTAACGGCTGACCTTTGTGATCCCTGTAATGCCTTGAATGCACTGTAAGTAAAAAAGAAAGATCTTTCAATATAAGGCCTGGTTACACCAGAAAGTGGCACTGCAAAGTTCATCTGTGTGTCTTTCAAAAAAAAGGGGGAATTTACTTCACCCACACAAGCAAATCCACTGATGGCAATTCCATTTAAAATGATTTTTTCCTGAAATTTCCCGGTTTTAAATTCTGGTGTGACCGGGCCTTTAGATAGTGGAAATAACTTTAAAAAAAATAAATAAAAAAAAAAAGTCAGTCCCTTAGATATCATAACTATTCAGTCAAGCAGTGTCTGAGATATTGGATGACTGCCCATCTTGGGATATTGGTCATATTTTGGCCACAAAAAAAGACACGCACCATTTCCAAACTTCATTAAAAAGCAACTCGGCTGTCTGCAATGTCAAATGGACGATATAATCACAGCCCCACAAATCTAACTACCGAAAACAGTGCAAAGGAATAATGACACAGCAGCGGCTGTTGAAAGGTGACTAGCCACAAAAGTAGAGACAAAGAGGGCCCCGGTGTCGGGTCCAGAGTGGCAGATAAGAGCCTGGGAAAGAGCTGCTCTCCAGACGCACTCATTACTGCCTCTAAGAGAGGAGCTTATCAGAAGGAGCTGCATGAGCTCGCAACGAGGAACAAGGCCTGGCAGCCGGAAACTCACCGATCTGTACTTACTGCATTTAAACTGCTTTAAAAAGGTTTTATGTTCTGACTAGGGTTGCACCATATGAGGAAAATAGCCAAAAGCCATTTTGACTGATGATATGATTCACAATATTGGAGGAAATTATCATTTTTGTATCATTATTCTCAGTTTCATTGAAATTTTTTAAAATAAAAACAATTAAAATGATGATAGTGTGATTTTTTTTTTTGCGAGGAGAGATTTTTTCTTTAGTCCGTAGCATAGGATATGTAGGCCGGGAAGTCTCTGCAGCACCACATATTTTGCCTTTAACAAATATTGTGCACCCCCTGCAATTTTGATGTTGCACTAGTCCATTTTGCGATTTTGATAAAATTGTGAATAATTGTGCAGCCCTAGTTCAGTCATCCTTCCGCTGCTTTAAAAGTCAAACTTTTATTTCCTATTCCCTTTATAATATGACGCCGCAGGAAATGAAAGACATGAGAAGAGAAAATAGGAGAGCAGAGATAGGGGAGGGGCGGGGTTTGCATTCCTTTTAGGAAGTCCTGACTCACATCTGAGCTGTCAGCATGCTGCCAGGACAGAGGAAAAACAAACCTGCATCGCACTGAAACTGGGACACTTGGACATCACCACTTGTGACTCACATGAGTGTATCCACATGATCAAACAGCAATCAATCACTTGATGAACAGCAGGGTGCTGACAATACACACAGTCACATGACCTGATAGAGGAAAATACTGCCCGAGGTGGATCGTTACTTTCCAATTAACACAATTCAAACTGCATTATCACCGTTCAGTGTTTCCTCTATGTTGATTCTGTAGTGGTGGCCCGCCATGGCAAAATGTCTGCCACCACGGTATCAGAAATAGGGCAGACGCACAATGTAGTCGTGGTTGCCTTTTAAATGATCCTGCCGACATAATGCACCGCTGCTGCTCACATTGCAATTTAACAACAAGTAGAACTATTCAGAGGTTATTGGGCCCAGTTTAACTCCACATACTGTTGCATTAATGGCGTTTATTGTCAAAACGTTTGCTTTCTTCCGAGACGACTATTAAACGAACAGCTCCACCAAAAATGTCACCGCGGTGGGTCCGCTCTAATTGGACAACGTTCAACATGTCAGTTCTGTCAGCTCACTATCCTGATGTTATACATCTGGAAACATTAAAATGGTAAAGTGAGTCAGTGTAATATAATATGAATTGGAAGACCTGTCCCCACTGCTAAAAAAAAATAAATCCAAAAAAGGAAACACTGCCGTTACACCAGGGTCACTTAAAAAATTAAAACCATATCTTGGTTGTTTTATTTACTCCTGTGTCGACAGAAGGTTGTAATATTGACATAATTTTTTTTAACATCTAGAAACATGATAAGTTTGTGGTCTACTTTGTTGCCAACATCACATAAAGCATTAGCAATGTTGGTGCGATTTCTTGCAGTCTTTATGCAGAAGACACTGCCATGACACGGATTTGGAACAGTGTCCTGAGGCCTGTACTACAAATCAAGATCAACATGGCCTGGATTTCTATCAGTTACCCGGCTTCACCTAACCCAACAACCACGGTCCCACGTAACCTGTGTCCCGACGCTGGTTAACAACTAGTTCAATCAACCATCATAGCAAACATCTACCAGAGCCGCATATTTTACATGAGAAGAGCAAACTATAATTCTACATAAATATGAAGAACACAGACAGTTTTACGGGGAAAACACAATACAGTCGCTGCTTCCTGGAAACCAGGAAAACTGGTAAAACTATAGCAGACGCTGTAGATGCATAAATCACAACTCTTATCAATATCACTTCCTCATCAGTCAGGACCAAGATCTGACCATAATTACACTTGTGCTTTCCATAAACCGTCGTTGCTTTAGCCTATTATTGCAGTTGCAACCCTGGCAGTGGGAAGCGATCGTGAGAGCAAATAAAAAATATGTAAAAACGAGCAGGCTAGGTGTTCAGTATAAGTTACCACGGCGATTGAACCCGGTAACAAGTGATCCACCTTCGTGATGTACAAAACTCTGGGTTGAACCTGAAGGTACCTCGTCCAAATCTTGCTTCGTAGTACAGGCCTCAGATATCTCATTTTAACAACTAAAATAAAAAATAAATGCTTTCTGTTCCATGATATAAAAGTGTTTTGCCCAATATTGAAAAAAGTATCTGAGGGAGAAAGGTTAAAAAAAAAGAAAAACAAGGGAGCCTTGTGACCAAAAGGCAGAGATTTTGCATGTGTGGTATTTGCACTAGCAGATCAAAATCACACCGAGTGTTTACGTTCAGACAAAGCTGGACTGGTTGTCTAGATTACCAGAACAAGCTAGACTACTTTGACCTTTTCCTCCTGCCATTTAAATGGCACGCAGAGGGGCCGAGGGAAGGAAGGAACTCCATTGTGGACTCTGCGGCTTTACAGAGAAAGTAGGGACTTTGAAATTGTATATGCTCACTTTTAGATAACCTTTAACAACACAGCATACTGAGTCAGTGGCTACGTCACCGTGCGATGCAGCGCTCCGGAATCAGTTCTTCTGAAAGTTGACAGAGTGCTGGGGTGACCAAAACTTGGTGTGACACAATAACTAACTTACAGGCAAGACTGTCGAGAGTCATTTCGTGGATCTGAAGCTAAATCCTTTTTGTCAGTGACAGGTAAACCTACAGTTAATGTTTTGAATGCACTGTAAGGTGAGTAGTTTCATAGCACTGACTGAATGCAATATTTGTATTTATTTTATTTTCTATTTCAGAGGTCACCCCAGATAAGGGTTTCATAAAAATGTATTATTTTGTATATGCCAAAACTGCGTACAAATGTGCATTTTTAACTGTAACTGTAAATGTAATAATGGTGCAAAGAAAAGGGTTCAAGAGGTTCAACTCTTAAGGAAGGCTCTGAATTTTATTGGAATTATGGTTATATTGTTCTATCACTTGAAAAAGTGAAGGAAGCCTAACAGTGGAAAGAGCGGCACACCGGCTCTTTGAAAGTGGACTAGAGCAGGCAGAGTGTCCCTGACCTGGTGCAACATAGACTCACAGACAAACACCCAAAGGAGAGAAAAATAAGGATGCAAAAGCTGCTACAAATCCATCACGAATAACTTGGCAAAGCACTACTTGTGCTTGATGACTACTCCTGTTTGCTATGGTACTGTACTGGATGTGACACTGTGGCAGAATTGATATTCATAAACATATTAGTGTTCAGGTCAAAGTTCCACAAACTGTAAAAGCACTATGTGTAACTTTAACCCAACTTACACTACAATCACTTCCTTTCTATACAGGTCTACAGCCAGTGGCAGCACCACCCAGACCCGGTTTCTATTTTCTCTCTGGCTTTTGTTCAGCTGCAGACTGAGCAGACTGCAGGTGGCTCCATATGTGCGCCAGACTATCGACTCCCATGATGGCTGTGAGGTGATGTTTGTTGGGTTGTGTTATTTTTAAAAAGCCTTTGACCATTGTTTAAACTAAATTAACAGCGATTCTGGATTGGTCCCGGATTTTAAACTGGGTCTCAGAGCCACAATGAATGCCAAGTATAGTGTATAAAAGAGGCCAAACGTCCAGCATAACTCTTTGTGTCAGTCCAACCATAAAGTCACAAGTATTGCTGGCTAACGCATTTTTTTGTGCATGCATCGTTTTAGTCCGGTGCAACACCGGTAGCGCCGCCGCTAGTTAGCTTACCGTAGTGAATGGAATCCTATGTTGCCAGGTTGCGATATTAAGAATCCCACTATGGCCACGCCAAGACCCGCCCTTCAATAGCGTTCACACACTACTATTGGCCAGGCGTCCATGCTTACATGTACAGGTCCTATCCCCTGACCAATCCCCTAACCCTAACCTTAACCACTCGAGGTGAAATGCCTAACCCCAACCAATCGAGCTGCTTCGTAGGGCGGGTCTTGGCGTGGCCATAGTGGGATTCGTAATTTTTCTGCCAGGTTAGCATGTTGTGAGTAAAAGTGAGCCAACAAAAGACAAAAAAAAACACCTAATTACTTGCACGGAGATAAAAAAATGCATTGGCCCACCTATCTACAGCCAGGTTAGACCTTGATAAGAACTATTTCAACAAACGGTGGCATATTCTTTTAGCCCCCATCCCCCCGCACTTGTCTTCTACAACCTCACATGTATATAAGCATTCAACAGCACAAACCATTCTTTTGACTGTGTACGACTGTACCTGGAGATGTTCAGTGGAGCTGCCGCTCAGCTCGTCTCCTGACTCAGAGTCGTTGGTGCGTCTCTCCTCGCCCGCGGAGTCACAATGGTGGGTGCCGTCCACGTCCAGCGGGGCGCGGACCATGTCCGGGGATCGCGCCCGGGTGCGCGGTAGAGTGCCTCCTTTTTGAGGAGGCTGGAGGGCTCCGCCGGGGACCAGGACGACAGGACGAGGCCGGCTGTGGTCGGTGGGACTGCCGGGGCGCTGGTGGTGGGTGCTGTTCCTGCGCTGACTGGGGGGGCTGAAGTGGCCAGACGAGGCCGTGTGCGCCGAGGGGGAGCGCCGATAGCTGGACTCGTGTCGGTTAAGGTTCTCGGTGGAGCGGTTCTTGAGCCCCAGCTCCAGATTGGCTGGCTTTACCCAGAGTGCCCCCCCACTCGGCGGAGCCGTGTTGCCAGCGGCAGCGGGAGGATGCGGGGTGTGTTTGGGGGGGGGCATGAGGGCTTTGCGAACTTCGCGGACATACTGCGCGGGCACGTAGAAAGCCTTGGTCCCCTCCTCCTTCTTCACCTGCCACCAGTCCTCGTTGGTCTTCTTGACCAGCATGTAGCACTCCCCCTGGTGGATGGTGATGAAGCGGTCCTTGGCCTTGTACTCGTAGTCGTACTCCACCTCGATGTAGACCTCGCCCGGGGCGATCGGCAGCTCCGCCATGACGCCTCCCGACTGTCCCCCACGCAGCTCACCGCAAGAGGAAGAGGTCGACTAGCATGGCTTCCTGAGGGAAAAACAACAAGAAGCTAAAGTAAGTATCTGATAATTTTCCATTTAAATACATCTCTAGTTTTCATTTTATGATCCACAGTCATGATATATGTAATACCTGGGCTTTAAAAAGCGGTGTCTTGGGCCCAACAGAGATTTAGCATATAACCTCAAAGTCCATGAGGACATTTGTTATATGTCATTCTTTCTCTTCCCACATTTCCCCAATTATAATTAAAAAACCATGTCTTACTAGTCAGGGTTTTCCCTATCATAACAGGGCTTAGGTGCAGCACCCAAAGCGGATTTGAGCACCACCTGAGCCGAATGAATGTAAAGTCAATGGCAGCATCACAACTAACTAAAATGACTTTGCTCACATCTAATGATTGTTGCTATTCCCCAGTGGACTTCTTCGGCAAGTTTTGTCTTTAAGCTTTTTGACCGTTATTTTTGTATTATCTGCTCTAGCTTTTCCAAAATTTTAGACACAGATATGGAAATAAAAGTGGTCTAAAATTATGTGAAACGGCTTTTTTCTTTTCTTGTTTTTCTTTTAAAACGTAACATTTTCTTGATGGAGGATGCCGAAACCCCCCAGCAAATACATGCACCAAGGTCTTACACAGACATAGGGAAACCACTGCTATTATGTTGGTTTCCTCTAAAAGTGCATTTCCTGTCAGTATTTGCTTAAATATCGTGCTAACAAAGTAGGGCTGGGCGAAAATCTGATTTCACGAATTTTTGACCGAATACCTCGATATCAATATTGCAGCGATATTCTAGGGCTGACAACTGGTGCTTTCACAAAATATCTTCACACTTAGATTTTAGATAAATAATCATCAGTAATGTTGATAATAACTAAATGGGGAAAAGGCAAACAATAGAAGAATTACAACAGTCTGGTAAGTTCAGAAAAGTACATCACTTTACTGTAAAGCAGCCTTTAAAACCAGGAAAAGACACTATGCCATATTACGATATTACCAATCCAAAATCTAAGACAATATCTAGTCTCATATCACGATATCGATATAATATCAATATACTTCCCAGCCCTATAACAAAGTGAAGATATTTTATTTTATAGCTGGCTTGTCTAGGGTTGGGTACCGTTTGGATTTTTACGATTGCGATGCCGAAACCGGTACTTTTAAAACGACTCCAATTCCTAAACCGATTCTTGAAAAACGACATCAAAGATTTAATATGTTTTCTAGCGATCACGTGCAGTGAACGGTTAATATGCTTTTTACGTCTGTTTTGGTGAGCCCAGAGGGAAAATATACAAATATTAAATATGGCACTTTAAAAGTAGCCTACAGTTATGGTAGCTAGCTAACGGTAGATTACAGAGAAAGTTTTTACGTTCAGTCGACACATTAAGTGGAACCGAAATGAGGAACCAGAATTTGCGTTCTAATCCGGTCCGATTCCTACCGGTTGCGTAGTGGAACCGGATTTCGGTACCCAACCCTAGGCTTGTCAAAGCCAGCTGTACATTAAGTCTACTTCCCATTTAGTAAAGATATTTTACTCTAAAAATACATTGCTTAGGGATTACACTTTACACTTTAACACTGAGCAGATTGTTTGGAACAAGTAACTGGGTATCAGCAGCAATAGTGACCATTGACAGAATATAGTGTCACCCAGGGAAACTAAAACCTTAGGAAAAAGGCTCTATAATGACAACAACAAAACAAAGTGAAATAACTATCTTGAAGTTCACCACCTTAAGTCTTGGTAAGGCCTTTATAAAGATGCCTCTTCCTTTTCTGTCTTCTTCTGACAACACATACAACAAAGACACAAACACCACATGTTTTTCCAAAGCCTATTACTCCACTAACCTAATCAGAACAAATGAATGAAAAACAAAAAGGAAAGAGCTTTAATTCTCTTCAAAGGCTTCGGAGCAGCACATAATGTTCGACATGAGGGGGGGGGGAAAGAGAGATAGTAATGTGACTCACATGTTCTTCCTCCACGGCTGTATATCTGTGTCTAACTCTGTCTTCCCCCCACCCCTCTTTGCTCCTCTGTCTCAGCAACTGAGGCATGTTGCTGCTCAGCCCAGAGATTAGTCCAATGCTTCTTGCTGAACTCTCTCTCTTCCCCCCCTCTCTCACACAACATGAGGTGAGTCGTCAGCACACCTTGAGCAAGCTGAGCTTTGAAGTGCTTTTTTTAAAGTTATTTTTAAAATGTGCATAACTTAACTAGACCGACCAGAAGCACAATGGAGCCAAACCTTAGTTTAAAAAGGCGCGTCTTATCCGGAGTGAACTTTGACGGCAAACTTGAGTTCAGTAATAATAATAATAATAATAATAATAATAATAATAATAATAATAATAATAATAATCCAAAGGGAAAATAAAGACAAAAACAGAGGCCAAAGCTAAGACAATCAGTATGTTTACATGCACACCAATGATGACCGGTCATAATGCACACAGACACAGAGCCCACAGCAGACTGGGCACCAAACCAACCACACAGCAAGTGACTTTCATTGCCAAGGCTGTGGCTGTCAGACAGACCACGTCCTGATGGTTTTATATGGGGAGTAGACTAATAGAGAATGACTTTGCTGTCCTTTTCTAATCGAGGGTTGGGAGTCGGGTTAAGTGTGTATATCTATATGGTGCTGTGTGTATATATGTATGTCGCTATGTGTACTGTCCTCTTGGACAATAAATCAAATTTTACAAATTCTACACACACAAAGCAACATGAGCTACACCCTTTTACAGCCGCTTGAGTACCGGGAGCAATGTTTCACAGCCAGTAAAAAAGTGGGTTAGGCAGCTAATGGCAGCTGTGCATCGGTTTAATAAAAGATCTGTGATCAGGCCGACAGCGCCGGGATTACTCCTGATACAGTGAGCACAGGGATCCCATCATCATGGATTACCGCGCTGGGTTCAGGCTAACAGGCACGGAGGGAAATCTCGCCAAATCTATTGGCTATTACATTAGCCAAATTACACAAAACACCGCGTTTAAATGCCAATTCACAGCTCAACGCTACAACACACAGTGGACTAGCGAAGCATTAGACTGGGTGATGGGTGTATCATGACAAGACCTGGCAGCCTTCCTCGTGAACCTGGGACCTGCTAATTCAGCTGGCTGGAAGAGGACTGGGCTCCTTCTATTTCCATCTGATCCTTGTGTTGAAGACATGTCGACTGAGGCGGGGGATGCTTTGGCTGCTTTTTAACTGGATAAAATCAGCCTTAGGCTACTCGAAAGGCACTTAATAAATAAGAACAATCAGATATCAATCACAACGAGCAGTAAGTGTAAGGGAATAAAATCTAAAATCGTTATGTATCGTGATTTTTTTTTAGCGACAATCTTTAAAATCGATTCTTTTCCCTCTAACGTTGAAAACCTCTTTCCGAGGTGCTGCTTTCTGTTTTGCTGAGGCGGGAGAAAATGGGAGGGGGCGTTTCCGACATGTGCTGACAACCGCCACATTTTTTCACCACCTAACAGTTGAGATAGTGCCACACACAGTTCTTCCTGCACCTTCCCATGACTTAAGACTCTTCAGCTTCATCGTGTCTTCTAGGGGTGGGGGAAAACATTTAAAAATCTTATGAATCGGGATTGTTTTGACGGCGATTTTTAAAATCAATTCCCCTCACTTAAATATTTTCTGTCTATACCGTACCTCCGACGGCGACTACATCAATATCCGTTTCCAATTCCATGTTACGTTCTTCTTTACAAATAAAATAAACGTCAGACTGACTGACTTGTGATGTGCATTCTTCTTAGAGAACAATTTGTTGTTAGAAATGTCTCATGATATATTGTCTCTAGAAGTGTATAATTCAACTTTTGTTTTTGTTAAAGAAGGAAAAGAAAATGCCAATACTCAATACTATTGAATCGCAATACAAATTAAATCACCACCCATGTATCGCGATAGAATCGAATCGGGACAAAAGCACATCGTCCCAGCTCTAATTAGCAGTATTTACCCACAATAACTGAGCAACCGTACCTCGTGGTTTTCATTCACTTACATCATCCACAGTAGGTGTGAGATTTTATCTGTGCACATTGCAGCACTGAATGCTCCATTACACACTTCACGGAAGAGCTCTGTGGCTTGCCCAGAGTCCGTTTGGTCAATCCTGACTTTCTCTACGTGCTAAGTCTCGCATTGCCACTCCTCCCTCCACAGCTCTGCAAAGGAGGGTCTGGCTAGCCCACACAGCATTCCCTGATGGGAGAAAAACATGCTCTGGTTTATTGGCATTTCTTTAAACCAATCACAATTGTTTTGGGCGGCGCTAAGCGCCAGACAGAGCCACTGTGCCTCTGCTAAATAGCCTCAGGAAGGAACTTGTTTTGGTGGAACATGTGTACGTTTAAAAGTAGTTTTAGTCGTGCAACAGAAAACTCTGATTGGACAGATAGTCTAGCTAGCTGTCTGGATTAGAACGGCAACACAAAGAAAGAGGAAGGTGACGGACATCCGGCCAAAAAGAAGGGACATCCGGCGGCACCGGAACAAACCCGGAGGTGGAACGTCGTGGATATAGACTACTACCTGCTCATCGGCAAATATTCTTTACAATGCTCTGTTCCAGAAGTACTGCTTGTCACTAAAGTGGCTGGAAAATGTTGGGACTTGAGTCACTGCAGCAGATAACAACAAAGTTAATTTCCTGCCTTCCTTGCGCAACCTGTCACCTGGTTGTGTTCTTGTCACTCATTCACTACTCGTCATTATGTCCTGCCAAAGTTTTTAGGGAAAACAAAAACCAGTCTGACAGCTGTGGATTCAGGACAAACCCTAATCTCACACAACGCGCTACTATCTAACACAACCAATAACATTAAAGACTTTGAAACATTTGTTACGCCGATTTTCCAAGACATTGCAGCTTATGTGTAAACAAAAATGCAACAGTACAACACAGACATTGTGGTTACTCTTATTCTCCATATTGACAGGTATTTAGAAGGTTAAGTGCCTGGAGGCAGTTGTCTCTTTCACTCATCCCTGCCTAGATTAAGCTCTGGCATCGGCGCGGCTATTCAGTGGACAGCACAAATCTTCTCAGAGTCCAATCAGCAAAATCAGAGGCAGCCCCTTAATTTGATGTGATGGTAATGAGATTTACAGCGCGCTGTGGGGTGGATGGGTGGGTCCCAAGAATAAAGCCATCCAGAGCCACAAGACATTGGGGCTGGGACGATGTGCTTTTGCCCAGATTGGATTCTTTCACGATACATGGGTGGCTATTTAATTTGTAAAGCGTTTTTCATTGATTGCGATTCAATAGTATCGAGTATTGCCATTTTCTTTTCCTTCTTTAACGAAAACAAAAGTTGAATAATACACTTCTAGAGACAATATATCATGAGACATTTCTAAAGAAAGAAGCACATCACATGTCAGTCAGTCAGTCAGTCAGTCAGTCAGTCTGACATGACAAGAAGAACTTAACATGGAATTTCTGCATTTTCTGCTTCCGGTCTGTTTTGCTGGAAACAGACAGACAGTGTTGGGAACGTTACTTTAAAAACGTAATTAGTTATAGTTACTCACTACTTGTTCCAAAAAGTAACTTAGTTAGTAATTGAATTAATCTATAATAAAAGTAACTCGTTACCAGGGAAAGTAACTATTTGCAATACTGTTTAAAAAAAAAGTTGCTATATGTCAAAGAATTTGGATTATTTTTTTTTTTTGCAGTTTTCACAAGTCAGTTGAAATAAGTAGAACAGACAAGTGTCTGTACATAACTTTCGATATTTATTGCACGTCGAGGTTTATCTTGCACTTCAAGTATTATCTTTGTAAGAAAAGTAAACAGTTACACCATATAAACTTATATGACACATATACTTTTAACAACATACCTGCCTATCATATGGTTTTTGTTGAGAGGCATTAAGATCTAGCTTTTGCTGCTTGGAGGAGCTATCATCGGTGGTGGAGGTATCGCTGGTTTTGGCCACTAGCTTTGTAGATGCGTGTCGTTGTGAGATGCTTCATTAAATTAGAGTTGCTTACAACGGATGTCGACAAAGTCCTCGCTCCTGGACATAATGTACACATTACATGCACGTTCTTGCCTTTGACCACAATGAATTTGAAGTAGTGCTTATATCTCCACCTTGAAAATGCCAACTTTTCATCGGATTGCTCCTGACTTGCCATCTCTGCTGCTTCATCTAATCCGTTTAGCTGTTGTGTGTGCGAGTGGCGCGTGTGCTGGCATGTGTGTAAAAACACTGGCCCTGATTGGCTACCATAAAACATGACTCTGCCTTAGCCAATCATAATTGCTTACCTTGTTATTAACCCACCTCCTCACTAGCTGTGAGCCAGGGGTGCGTTCAGATTACAGTTTATTCAATCAATGCATAGTAACGCGCTGCATTTAAAGACCAGTAACGTTAACGCCGTTGTAACGACGGAGAAAGTAATTAGTTAGATTACCCAGTTACTGAAAAAATTACGTTACCTAACGCCGTTCTTTTAAACAGCGTTATTAGAAACTCTGGAAACAGATATGATGTAGCCGCCGTCAGAGGTATGGTATAGACAGAAAATATTTAGGTGAATTGTTGGTAAAAAAAAAAAAAAAAAAAAAGAAAAAGAAAAATTGATTCTAGGGAGGGGAATTGATTTTAAAAATTGCTGTCCAAAAAATCCTGATTCATAAGATTTTCAATCATTTTCCCCACCTCTACAAGACATGATGAAGCTGAAGAGTCTTAAGTCATGGGAAGGTGGAGGAAGAACTGTGTGTGGCACTATCTCAACTGTTAGGTGGTTCAAAAAATGTGGCGGTTGTCAGCACATGTAGGAAACACCTCCTCCCATTTTCTCCCGCCAATTCTGATCCGTGATATGCTTTCAAAGATTTATTGTTCATTTGAAAGTTCGGGGAAAAAAACATTAACTAAATTCAGTCGCCTGAAAAATACTGCACAAAAAGGTGAATGTGGATGTGGTGAAACTGGTGATGAAACTCAACAGAAAATGCAACAGCCTCAGCTATGCAGGTGCACAGGTGTGTAAATCCACTGATTAATGTCGGACCAACCCCCATGACGTCCTACATTACGTAATAGGTGAAAACAAATGAAACAAACATAATATACATGGCTCCTATAGATTACTCCGAGTGAGTTCTTTTCATCACAGAGAACACATTTCTCTCCCATTGCAGAGCTATTTAAAGAGTCAAAAGTGAAATGAGGTTATCGCGCTCATTTTGAATGTTCAGGAGAAGGGGAGAAACATAGAAATAAAAACAGTGTTTATATATAAATCAGTAGGTGTGACGAGATCGCAGCGTGCAGTTCACTGTGGCGCTGTCTCACGCCGACCGCTCTCTTCCTCTGTTAAAATGAGTCGGATATCGGACATCAAATCCTAACTTTACCTTTAATGATATGAAACAAAGAGAAATGTTCTCCCTTCGAAAGCCAGTATAAATGTGATTTTGGCTGAACGGAACCTTTACAATGGGAATCTGAAGGTACAATTTGGGACATCAGAAACTAACTGTAACTAACACTGTGACCTTTGCACGTGGTCAGTCACACCACGTAATAGGGCCACGTTCCCTTGAAAAGCCTGGATTCAGCACAGGCTGCCCCAGTTAGCCACCTCTCACCGCCACTTTCCTCCAACTCCCCGAGGTCCCCTGCCCTGCTACTGTCAGTAACCACAATCTGTCCCGCTTCAACCACAGCAAGGTGCAGCTCACTTATAGTGTGGCCTCCCTGACGGAGGAGACCAACGGGAGCATAAGGGCCTTTTCACGCCTACAGTTGGTTTGCTCTGGTCTGAATCACTGGATGAGTTTGTAAACTTGGAGCGCTTTCCCCCTTGGTTCGGGGGACCTAACCCTAACGCCTTCCATGCAGCGCTGCCTGGAAGACGACGTTGGGGGCTTAAAACACCAAATACCACAATTGGTGCTTTAACAAAATATCTTCACACTTAGATTTTAGATAAATAATCATCAGTAATGTGGACATAATGTCTAAGTGGGGAAAAGGCAAACAATAGAACAGCTAGAACAGTCTGGTAAGTTCAGAAAAGAACATCACTTTACTGTAATGGAGCCTTTAAAAAGGTCCCATGGCATGAAAATGTCACTTCATGAGGTTTTTTAACATTAATATGAGTTCCCCCAGCCTGCCTATGGTCCCCCAGTGGCTAGAAATGGTGATAGGTGTAAACCGAGCCCTGGGTATCCTGCTCTGCCTTTGAGAAAATGAAAGCTCAGATGGGCCGATCTGGAATCTTCTCCTTATGAGGTCATAAGGAGCAAGGTTACCTCCCCTTTCTCTGATTTGCCCGCCCAGAGAATTTAGCCCACCCATGAGAGAGAGACATCATGGCTTTCAAACGCGCAAAGTGGCAGTTGGTCAAGGCCACACCCCCACCCTCCACCTTGCCCCCCCTCTCTCCTCCTCAATAGCTACAGACACAGAAATGGCACATCCTAAGGAAAGATCATTGTGGGACTGGTTCTAGTGGCTGTAATTCTGCACCAAGGCTGAATTTTGGGAAAGAGACTTCAGATACAGTATTAGGGGACCACTAAGGTCTATATAAGAGAGACTTCAGATACCGTATTAGGGGACCACTAAGGTCTATATAAAAGAGACTTCAGATCCAGTATTAGGGGACCACTAAGGTCTATATAAAAGAGACTTCAGATCCAGTATTAGGGGACCACTAAGGTCTATATAAAAGAAACTTCAGATACAGTATTAGAGGACCACTAAGGCCTATATAAAAGAGACTTCAGATACAGTATTAGGGGACCACTAAGGTCTATATAAAAGAGACTTCAGATACAGTATTAGGGGACCACTAAGGTCTATATAAAAGAGACTTCAGATACAGTATTAGGGGACCACTAAGGTCTATATAAAAGAGACTTCAGATACAGTATTAGGGGACCACTAAGGTCTATATAAAAAGAGACTTCAGATACAGTATTAGGGGACCACTAAGGTCTATATAAAAGAGACTTCAGATACAGTATTAGGGGACCACTAAGGTCTATATAAGAGACTTCAGATACAGTATTAGGGGACCACTAAGGTCTATATAAAAAGAGACTTCAGATACAGTATTAGGGGACCACTAAGACCACTATATAAAAGCATCCAAAGAGCACCATGTCATGGGACCTTTAAAACCAGTAAAAGACAACGCTTGTGTGGTATCACGATATATCTAGTCTCTAGGGCTGTCCTCGACTAAAGAAATTCTTAGTCGACTAACACTTATACAATTTTGTCAACTAATCTATTAGTTGATTTAATTGACAGAGCTGTGCGCTTTGAGAGGTGGTTAAGACTAGAAAAGCACAATATAAATGTAGTTAATTAATCATCTGTAAAACTGAGTTTCTCCACAATTAATCCTGCAAAAGCACCACTTTAAATCTTGTGTTTACCATAAATGTGCTGAGAAGTTTCTTGGAAATGAGTAATTAAGCATGAATAAGCATAAAATATGACTAATCAACTAAAGAAATCTTAGTCGACTAAGACCAAAACGACCGATTAGTCGACTAATCAACTAAGAGGTGGCAGCCCTACTAGTCTCATATCACGAAATCGATATAATATCGATATATTGCCCAGCCCTAACATTATGATTCAACGTTACCACATTTAAAAGAGCCGCTCCGTGCTGCACCCTGACAGATTCATGTTACTGCTGACAGATAATGAAGTTAACACACGGCCAAACATTTACTCTCACATGTCTGCCTGCGTTATCGAGCTAGCTGCTTAACAGCAACTCGATGGAACAAAACAAACAGTCAGGCGCTAGTGCTGATATTGTATGATAGCTACTACTTATTTAGCTAGTTAACGTTATTCCTACGGGGATTAGTTCACTTTACAGTTCCTGGTTATTTGTACAACATTCCTCTAAACTTAATTAGCTATGGAAATACTTTTGGCCACTTTCAGCAAGGGCGTAAAAGTCTTACCTTTAACGGTTATGCCCGTGTTGTGATTTCAACATTAACGTTACGGCTCTTGCGTGGGCGTCTGTCTTGATTTTACAGGAGCTAATCTGGCGCTAACGTTAGCAAGCTAATTAGCTTTCCTGCTAAACATTCCTCGGTGTCCAGAACACTGCCGCCGCAGTCAAAGATCCGCACCTTAACGTACCTTCTTTACTGGTGTGGGACGCTCCGTGGAGAAAAAGGGAGGAAAACGCGCTCCAATGCTCCTGAGATGAGTTTCAATTCTCGCAAACTCTTGTGCGGACCGACCACTCTGTGAAAGTGGTTAACGTTAGTTTACTTGTCAGGTCTGTCGGATAGCGGCGCTCCTATCTCTCTCCTGCTCTTCCCGGCCCGGTGTAATCCACAGCGGCAGTGCTCGCTCCCGTGCACTCACGCCTGCCCTGACAACTTTGGCAACTACACATCAGCAAAGATCGTCTATTGAAAAGATATATCACTCTAAATGTTTTCCAGGACCAAATCTCTGACTCGCCTTCGTTAGCAGATACCTGTAGAGGGGGGGGTTGTACTGTACTGACCCATACAGTGGGTGGGTGTGGGTGTGGGTGGGGGGTGCATTGTGCAAGTAGTGATCATTCTGGCGCAGACACACTAGACCCGATATTTTAAGCAACAATAAATGTGTTTTTTTTTTTTTTTGAACTGCTAACACAACATTGTTAATGTGTTGCCGTTAAGCATGGATGGCATTAACTCATTAAAGGGGGGGGGCTCCATGTTCGGTGCGGAAATACATTCAGAGTGAGCGCTCTTGTTTGATGTTGTACTCTGGTTTGAGCCCTCGAGTCAGTAAGTGTGGACTCAAACAGCGCCACCTGACGGTTTTACTGGAAGTACGGCTACATTGCATGACGATGCAACATTATTTTTGTTTAACTTCTGTCAAATTAAATAACTTCTGTTAAACGTCTGTTAAACTAAATCAATATGAGAACTTCTCAAATGTTTGTTTAACTTTTTTTTCTTGTACCATAGACCAAAATAGGTTGTACTATAGCTCCGTGTTCTAAGAGGGTTAAAGGTGCACTATGAGTTCCTGTGTGGTCACTTCTGTTGACGTTCCTAGTAAATTCCAAACCAAACAGACCAAGGCTGTGTCTCAAACCGCACACTTCTGTCAGTATACTGCTAATGTGCACTGACTACTTCCTGCCGTAGTGCCCACTTTCGATGGTTAGTGTCGTCCCAAACGGAACACTTACGTTAAAACACTTACCGGAAATGACGAACAGTCGGCTCGCCCCGCCGCCTCTGAAAATCTGACGAAAATCTCTTAAACTGACCTTTGTTGATCTGAAATGAAAACAGATTCAGCAACTGCATGGCCTATTTCTCGCTTAAAATGTTTTCAGAAACACGTTTCGGTGAACTATTTTCGTAAAAAACGAGATCGTATTCTGAACGAGCCGCCATTATGCTCTGTTGTAAAATCCGGGAGCAGCCAGAACCACGTGACGCGTTGGTCCAATCAGCCACCGGTCGACGTCCCTGGCCCCTCCCCTTTCCGCTGCGTAGTCAAGATGGCGCCCGTTTAGTGCGCGTAGTGTCCATCGCTCCACACTTAACTTTTTGACCGTTTTTAGGGGGTCATCCGGGTACTTTCAGTGCTCTGACTTTTTTGTTATCTCCACTATATACTTAAAACTAAGTGTTTGAAGTGTGCAAGTAGGCGGTTTGAGACACAGCCCAAGCTCGCCCCTCCCCCCATGTTTCCATAACTGTCATGACTGTCACTAACCCCCACCCAGTGGTGTAGTCTAATGTATTGTAGTGGGTATACTGTACTGTATATATATATATATATTGGCCAGAATCTGCCTTTGGGGGAGGGGTGCCCACATCAGTGGGGGTTCTGGGTGTCCTCCCCCAGGGAAGTTTTGAGCATCAACGACTTCATATCCTGTATTCTGATACACTTTTATGCACCGTTTTACATGGAAATCCCTTTATTATGAAGAAGAAAAACACAGATGACAATTCAAAATATATCAAAAATATAATGGAAAGTATGTTGCGTGTCATTGGGCCTTTTTAAGTGGGTATATGGAAATCCTGGAGCTTTCTTAGTGGGTATACTGCGTATACCGGAGTATCACGTAGACTACACCGCTGCCCCACCCCCTCCCCCAACCATCTTGTCGGTGATTGGCTGGAACGTGGTGTGTTGTATTTTGGTGCACAGCCTGTGCCCCTAGTGTTTGTTTGACGTTTACGACCCCTGTGTTGTCTCCCAAGACCGGGCTTCTTCGCGGTGTGTTCAGGGGCCAGGCAGCTAGCGGATCAAGGAGAGATGACTATGATTTGAGACAAAAATGAAATTGCGCTGAAACCATGCAGGAACTCATAGTGCACCTTTAATGCCATCCCTGTAATATTGCCACGGTTTAATGTTAAACAAACTTATCTTTTGTGATGGTTTCATGTCTGTGATATTAACGTTACACATACGAAGCTGAACCGCCACAGCCGGCTAATTTAGCTTAGCAGAAACAAGGAATACAGCTATTGTGGCTCGGTCAAAAGATAACAAAACCCCTATCAGCAAATCTACCGCTTACTTACCACTTTGTATCCCGTTTGTTTATTCTGTACAATAACCACCCCCAAAAAATATTTAAACAATTCATAGATTTATGTTTGCTTATTTGCCGGACTACTTCTTGGCCAGATCAGCGGGCCAGGCAACCGGTGGAGACCGGAGAGCAGGTCAGTCAGCTGCGCAAACTATGAGGGAAAAAAATGATTCTAACGTTGTTGGGGGAAACATTTAACCTTTTCGGGCAGTCCGACATCCGTGGAACCGTGAAAACGCAATTGAATATATAAACCCGCTGCTAGGTAACAGGGGGAAAGTCTAACGTTCAATGTTTCCACCTAGTGGGGCTGTATCACGGAGTCATGAGGTCACTACTTCCACCCGCGGATGCCTGGGAATGAACACACACACACACACACACACACACACAGGTCTCCATATGGTCTCTTAACAATATTTTCGTAAAACTAAGCAATTTGAAAATCCCACTTCTCTCCAAAAACTATCCTTTACTGGTACATACCAAGATTATTAGTCACAAATATTAGTTCAGGTTTAAGCATTAATTGAAGTTTTTGACCAGGCTTAAAGAATAGTTCCAGTTCATTCCACGTGTTGGAGGTGGTTGAGGCAGTGGCGATTTTAGAGCCTTTTTAGGAGGGGCTCAAGCCCCCTTAAATTTCAACTCAGCCCCCTAAAAATGACAATAAAAATCAATTTTAGTGCTTAAAGTTAGAGTTTGTAAATGTGTCTGTTAGTGACATTACAGGTTCAAAGAAACGGGTTTAATATCCTGCATCGCTGTCACCAACGATATGCACCTGGAATCCAACCAAGGAAAGTTTAATTATTTATTGTTTACAACTCATTATCAATTCATTTGATTCTGGTAGTCCTTAAAGGGACTTTTGTAGTTTTTTCATATGTTCAATATTTTGCATGTATCCTCTGTTATAATACATACATATAGTCATTGATATCCAGTGAAATTACTGATTTAGCACATTCTCATTCTCTGAGCCCCCCTAAAGGTCTGATCCTAGTATCGCCCCTGGGTTGAGGTCAAGGCATTAGAGCTCTTCCACACCAAACAGTCTCAGACCGAGTGTACACAGAAATATAATCCCCCCTTCATAAGATTAACGCTATCGGATTTCAGAAAATCCACTTGTGAGCGTGATACCACTTCAGCATTAAAAGGCTGTTTGCTCAACAATTAGGAAGTCTCAAACAAAGCAAACACGGCGAGAAGGAAAGACAGATGCAAGGGTTTTCTCATAATTATTTAATCACACATACATTTACATCATGCAATCAATCCACAACTGTGATCTCATGAACTTCCCATCTTTGTCCGTGTCAGAGCCCCTGCTATTTGTGCCCCAGTTCTCAAGGAATGATCCAGTACCCTTGTCCACTGATGGAGCCTCAAAAACTTGTCCTTTTAAAAAGTTGACCCAACTATTACACAGTAATAAAAAAAAAAATGACTACACTTGGTTTTGTTTGGAATTTAGAATGAATGCAAAATCCAATGAAGATAAACACCTCAAATATTCTTTTGCCGTTTATTTTTTTTATTTCATTAACTATTATTCCCATTTCATATCCAGTTTTGGTGGAAGGTCAAAGGATAAACATTTTGAGGTCCATGTTTAACTAATCTAGAAGATCACACAGAGGGAATAAACCGACTCGATAGACACCGAACACTGTCCTGTCGTAGATAACAGGGGAGCCGCTCCACCAGACAGCTTGCAGAAAGTTAATTATTACTCCGAAAAATGATTTACCGTCGACAAAAAAAAAAAAAAAAAACAGCCACGTATGGAGTGTTGTTCCGAGTGCAGGTATTGTGAAGAAGTGCTATTAAACTCAACGTTTCCGGTTAGAAGAGGGCAAGTTTTAGTAGGACATCGTCTCAGATAATGTATGTAGTTTGCAGTAAAAAGTTTCTTTACTTTGCATTTGTAAAACCCTTCTGTTTATATTCTAATTTAAATATCTCCTACTGCACTGGATATTAAAGGGGCGCCCTCTCGTCATGTACACGGAGTAGAGTCGGAGATACTCTTAGGCCGACTACACACTGGCTGCGTGGCGTGAGCGTGTCAGCTGCGTGGCGTGTCCGTTCTTATTTCGGCTCCCATGGTAACAGGTTAGAGCTTACACACTGCCTGCGGAACACGCGTGTTGGAAGCATTTCCAGGCAAAATAGAATAGGAAGATGTTTATATATGTCATTTAGACACAAATACATATTAATAAATGACATGTTGATGTTTGAAAGTCTCGAGGTTTTGATATAAATCCAGATATAAAATGTAATTAAAAAAATAATATTGCACCTGTCAATCCATTAGGAAATATTTTGTAGCCTATTTTGCCGTCAATACTGCCGACGTTGTCTTTGCTGTAATCAGATCAGTATATATTTATGTTTAACATGGTATTTCATTTCATCAATGGGAAACATCCATGTGTCCAGACAAGGCTAGCAGCAGCGCCACGTCAGACACCTTTCTGGTGTGGAAAGACAGAAAACGTGTGTAGCCGGCCTTATCTTAGAATATGCTCCAGAAAAACTGCTGTGTCATGTTTCATCTTTTTTGTTTGCTGTTGAAATGGCAACCTTGCAGCCCTCGATGAGGAAAAAAAACAAAAACCAAGTTAGCGGGGACAGAAGCTAACGAGGAAGAAGGGCAGGCCGATGGACTCCATGTGACATGATTCCCACTGCTCGCTGCTCTCCAGTGGCTTTGACAGTATATTGCACTTGCACGAGATGTTAGTGTTCTCACGCCGGGGTTACAATCGCGACTAGCTCTTTGCCGATGCAGTGGGGCTTCACAGGGTTGAAGAAAAAAATAAAATAAAACAAAAAAGTTGTGGTGGGAATTAAAAACACAAAGACAATTAAACATAAAATAAATCCTACACCCCTGACTAGATTAAGTTAAATAAGAACCTCCAGATGACGACAGAAGATTGTTGTGCAATTTCACACCCTGCCCTCCTGACTGGCTGATCAGCGGCAAGCGGCTGACCCATCGACTGATACCCCCCCCACCTCTACCTGCTGCACCACTTCAAATATGCATCTAAATGATCTATGGAACCATGAAAGAGATACAGTACATAAAACCCAGCAAAAACAAATTTACAACCAAAAGGGGGCATGTACAGTTACAGATCCTAAAGCTATAAAGAAACAACAACAAAAAGGGTGTGGGAGGGAAGACGAGAAAAAAACAGTCAAAAAGAAAAATGGAGGCGAGGCAACATTGGAAGAAAAAGAACAAACAATGATAGGGCAGGGATCAAACCGGTACAACGATTAAAAAGGTCCTGGAGAAGAGCGAGTGACAGCGCCCCCCCCTGGGTGGGGCTAGGTCTCAGTCTATATGCCCCTGGGACAGGACGAGCATCGGGTGGGGCTAGGTCTCAGTCTATATGTCCTCCCACCGGGTGCTCCAATGTGCAGAGAGACATCAGCAGCGCCCGTTAACAGCATTATCAACCACTGAGGAGTAAAAACAGTACGTCAGCTACTTAGCAAAGGCTAAAAAAAAGAATAGGTGGAAGTGCGTCGTATCAAACGGGTCACTCTCTTCCTTCCTTCTACTTTTCTTCTTCATCCCTTCTCATGAAGTCACCAATGAACGAGTATAGGTTTGGATTTTTAACTTATTGATAAAAACAGTTGGCCTCCACAGGTATTTAGTTAAATACATCTACAGTACACTGTCGCACGGCGTGGCTTTTAGAGGTTGTTTTTTAAATCCTTCTTTTTAGCCGTTCCCCCTGTTGTTTCCATACAGTTCTCTCCCTCTCCATCTCTCCCTCTCTCTCCCTCCCCCCCTCTCTCTCTCTCTCTCTAGGGAAGCGTGTGCAGTTGTGCCAATTTGACATCTGTACAAGAAGACCGGACAGAACAGTAGTGCTCGACACCATCTAGTCAATTCAAAAACCATACAGTTTTTTTTTGTCGTTTTTTTAGTTTTTTCTTCCTTTAAGTAGCATGTCAAATCTATTTCAGAGAAAAGTGTGGTTAACAACCGATAATAGTTACGGTGAAATGTACAGAGGTTAGCCTAGAAGCTGTTTCTCGTGGCAGGGTCGAAATTTGTTTTGTATGTTTCAGGTTGTTTTTTTTTCATTTGTTGGTTTATATTTTTTGGGGGTTCTCCGGATCTCGCTTTACCCGAAAAACATTCAGCGTGGCACGGGGGCGCAACTACTCGCACGGCAACGACGCGTGACGACAGACTGTGCAAAAACCAAAACTAACGTGGCGCGTTTGAGGGGTTCGCCCGTTTCGCCCGCCGAGGCCGCGCTCAACACTGCGTTTGGTTTCCGGGGTGGATACAAATATTACCTTGCCCTTTTTTAAATTACATTTTTAGACTTTTGTTTTTTATATATTCAGTACGAGAAATCAGGTAAGTCATGATGAGAAGTGGGGGAGTGAGTGAAGGTGTGTGTGTGTGTAGGGGTGGGGCTGGAGCTGTACAGGCCAGGAATATTTATATATATATATTTATAATTCAGAAACTCCTTCGGGGCTCCAAAGCAGCGAGGAGAAGCCGGTTCGCTGTAATGGAATGACGGGTTGGGGGGGTGATATTGGCTTCTTCAGTGGCGTCGTCCTTCTATCCCCGCTGCTCCTCAGCTGCAGACACACAGAAAGAAGGGATGTAGTGAGTGCACCACACACACACACACACACACACACACACACACACACACACACACACACACACACACACACACACACACACACACACACACACACACACACACACACACACACACACACACACACACACACACACACACACACACACACACACACACACACACACACACACACACACACACACACACACACACACACACACACACACACACACACCATTCGTGTGGCTGCTACGTATGGAAAAATCTGCACATCAACACATGTACACTAAAAACTGGATCCCAAACTGATTAAAAACATTCTTGTACTACTAATATTTGATATAAACGATCATGTGATGCACTGGGGTTGGGTACCGGAAATGAAAACCGGCAGCTGATTGTGGACGAACGCGTCACATGGGTTTGTTTTCTCCGGAAATTCAAAGCCAGACTGTGTTTGGCAGAATACGATCTCATATTGTACTAAAATAGTTCACTGAAACATGTTTCTGAAAACATTTTAAGCGAAAAATAAGCCGTGCAGTTGCTGAATCTGTCTTCATTTAAGATCAACAAAGGTCAGTTTAAAAGATTTTTGTCAGATTTTGAGAGACTAGTCACGCTCATCCCGCTAGTCATTTCCAGGTGAGTCCCGATTGTCCTGCCGGCGACTGAACATGTCAGGTCGGCCAAAATGAAGGACGACGGCCCCCCAGACTGACAACGGCACGGGACACACCAAACAGACTCAAGTCACTGACCTCGCCAGACTGTCCAACGGCCGATTATCAGCCTGGTGTGTCTCGGGCTTTCCACCTGACAGCAGGTAACGTTAGCCTACCGTTAGCTAGCAGCTGGAGTAAACACCGTTAAAATGCTGACAGCTAAACAGTGTAAAGTATGTCTGTATTTCACTGGAACAACAGCGGGACGCTGAGCAGTCTGCAGCTGTCAGAAAAACAACACAGACGGTGCGTTCTCTTGAAACTTGTAAGCCTTGTGGGTGCATTCAAAGTTATTGTAAAATACCCTATTCTTTTTGATTATTGCATTTTTCTAAACTTCATTTAAAGTGTTTTTGTCCATATTGTTGTGTAAGTTGTAACTTTTGATTGTTTTAGTCTCATGTTAGTCTTACTTCTAATTCTGAGAAGTTTGTTGACTCCAGGTTTTAAAAGATGCTATACAAGTATAGCTATTTTATATTCGCGTGGTTCACTCTGTAGTCAGCAGATGCAGTTAACACCAAAAACGTGCAACTTAAAAAAAAAAATGTTGGTAAGGCATTTTGCCTTAACCGGATGGCTTACAGTAGAGGTGTAGACAGGAAACATGGAGAGAACTAAAGGGGGTGGGATGACGTGTAACGAAGGCCTCCGTCCAGAAACATACTGGAGACATTAGATGAAGAGAATTCATCAATGCGTCCAGAAGACCGCTGTTCCCAGCAGTGGCAGCAGCCATAAGCCCACCCACCGACTCTATACACAATGTGATTGGCCTGACCAGATTTTGGTTTTTCCAGCTCGCAAGTCAACGGAGAGTGCCTAGACCCCCCTGGCTGCAAATTAAATTTGCTGCCGCTAGGGTGCGTTTAGATTTCTAGGTTAGTATCTTGGTTCGTTACTGCCATTTGAAATGTCTCCTTCTCTGGTTCCAGCACATGTCTGGTTAGCTCCCTGAAAACAACGAGTAAAGTTGTTCTTACTTCTTGTCTGGCTTGGTGCTGCCGCCGCCGCTGCTGCTGCTCCCTCCCCTGATGGACACCGCCTGGCTGTTCTGGTAGAAGCCTCCCCCGCTGCGGTTGATGTTGGGGTGGGTGGGGGACGCCACCGGCTGCTGCCCGGGCCGGATAGGCTTGGCTGCGGAGGGGAGAAAGAGGAGATTAAGGATTGGCCATTTCTGATATACAGATGGTGTTTAGCGAAGGCAGGGAGATTTGCATTTGGATTCAGACAAAACCCTAATAAAAAAGGGAAAGATCTGGAAAATACTGGTACAAGAGGACATTTCCTCCAGGCACAGAGACGTGTCACAAAGCTCCCGTGGCTTCTTCCCTGAGTAAAAGAAGTTTCAGATGGGACTTTCACCCATCCCTACTCACCGATCTGGGCCGAGTGTCCCCTCCGGGCCATGTTCTTGGCCCTGACGGCCTCCTTGATGCGGTCCACCTCCTGCTGGTAGCGCTTGCGGTCGCGGGCGGCGTTCTCCTTGGCCTCCTTCAGAGCAGACTCCAGGGCCTTGACCCGCTCAGCCGTAGCGCGAAGGCGCTTCTCCAGTTTAGGAAGCTCACAGCGCAGGTCTGCATTATCACGTACCAGCTGTGGGACAATATGCATTGGGTTAAATTTAAGTTTCTTTAAGTCCCTTTTTAGCATCGGCCTACCAGCGGGGGACCATGATTGGGCAAAGATAATCATTTTTTTTTTTTTTTTTTTTTTTACATAATCGCAGTTTCTTTGTTTTTACCACAACCTTAGTTAATGTCTTAAAGCGTATGACTGGTAATTGTTGGTTTTGTTTAGATATGCCTAATTGTAATTAAACTTAGAACAAAAAGTAAGAACATTTGTGTTTGCTGGATTATTTCTCTGTGGTAACAATGCTTTTTGGCAATACATCTTATTCACTTGGTTCCCTTTCAAATGGTGACCCATTTGAAAGGAACATGCATTTGTGGGATGAGCAGCAGCTCTGAATATGTGGGTTGTGCCCATGAAAAATTTGCCAAATCTCTGCCAATGCCAAACAGCTTATTCTGCCATTGACTCATTTGGTGTTTGGTGGATTGGATGACTGGAGTTTGAATAAGCAAGACATATTGGCAATTTAACAATTTATTCATTTCACAAACAGGAGCCTCAGTAGTGTGTGGAAGAACCATACACAGCCACGACAGCCTGGCACCTCCTCCTCATGCTGGTCACCAGCCTGGTCACACACTGCTGTGGGACGGCATCCCATTCTTCAACCAGCAGTCCTGACCTCAACCCCATTGAACACTTGTGGGATCAGCTTGGGCGTGCTGTTCGTGCCAGAGTGACCGACACAACCACGTTGGCTGACTTGCGACAAATACTGGTTGAAGAATGGGATGCTGTCCCATAGCAGTGTGAAATGAATAAATTGTTCATTGTGCTAAGTTTATATAATATATATAATATTATAATATATATAATATTTTTCCATTATTATTTAAATTGTTGTTGGCACTTGAACCTATACACTTTGATGGCAACAAAGATGACAAGGGTAGGGATACAGTTAGAAAATATGTTTTTATGATAATAAAGAGGTGTCGTTTGTGTATTTACAGTACATAATCTGGGTCACATAACCAAAAGATGTATCCTGGGATTCATTCAAAATGTTATTTTGTTATAAAAAGTAATAAATAAATATAAAAAAAATTATATTGTTGTTATATTGTTAATCGCAATTATTTCTGAGACAATTGTATTGTTTAATTGTTACAGCTCTATGGTAGAGCAAACTGAAATAAAAGGCAGAGAATAAGATGATGGAGAACGAGAAGAAAAACAAACGGGACAAGCGCAGAGGGTGACCAGTCAGAGAAGGGTAACGTGAGATCTTGGAAGGACAGCAGTATTCTTTCATCCTGTTGCTGGGAGGTTGTTGCATTTTAAGTCCTACCTGTTTGTGAACCTTGGTGAGCTGCTCAAGATTGTTCTCAAGAAAGGAGATTTTCTGTTTCTGTGCTGCGCTGCCGCCGGTGTCGTCTGAGTCCATCTCCGCGCTCTGCACAATGAATAACACACAAGCATTAAAACTTCAATAATATGCACGGGGACTTACAATCACATCCTAACTTCCTTTTAGAGCCCGACCGATCAAGGGATTTTAATAGACACAAATATTTGGGGATTTAAAAAACCGATATATCGGCCAATATGTATGTAAAAAAATAAATAAATCCCGAAACGGGTTACAAAACATAAACAGATTTCCCTAAAATTAGTTATTTGTAGTCATTTATGAGTCCTCACTAAATAATATGATAATGCAGTTTAAAAATAAACTTGTTTGTTTTATTGTCCCAACAGAAAAGAGGAACATCAACATATATTAAGGTTCTGATTAATAAAATGTATAAAAGTACAAACTTAAAGGGGTGATAGAATGATTATATAGGGTATTTTACACTGTTCCTTAAGGTCTCCTAATGGGGTATGTAACATTGGTTGGGCTGAAAATTGCCCAAATGCTATTTTATTAGGCCCTTAACTACCCTGTGAATATGGCTCTATTTGGAACAAGAGCTTTTCTTCCAAATATGGTATGCTCATGAATATTCAGAATGAGCTACGTGCTGATGGTTTGAGCGAACTACATAGAAACAGCAGGTCTCATATTTCAGACACTGCAAAGTTATATATTGTTTATTGGGCTATTTTGTTATTAAAATCACTTCTGAGACTTTTTTTAGCGAGAAATCAACTATATAAAGCTCAAATATGGGCCGTTTTACGAAAATTGATGGCCAATTGCAAATTTGGTAAGACTGTGTCGGAGTTCAGCGGCCGGTGCTGCCTTTGTTGCTGCCTCGCCGCCCGGCCTTTCTTCCTTCACAGACCCCGGCCTGCTATGAGGTACTTGGAGCTCCGTCACGGCAGCCCACAGCACTCCATACCCGCGCAAAGTCACTGTTTTTTCACCTGCAACTCCCCTCTTCCTGCTAGCTAAATGGCCGGTGTATGTGAGTTTATTGGGGAAATAAACGCAGCTTGTCCGCGAGTCCCTTTGATAGAGCCTGCGGCTGGATGTAACCCGTTTGTAGCTACAAATCACGGATAGTTAGCTTCATTTTCGGCGTAATTCAGAGTATATTTACAGTTTGAATTTCGTCACGCCACTTATACAACATCTAGCTACATGTCTTATAAAGCTAACAACGGTGTCCGATTTCAAATTAATGAATATTTGTGAAGATTAGGCCTTTTGTTATCTGCAACTGTCCCTTCAATCCTAGCTACCGGTGTAGCTACAAATCACGGATAGTTAGCTTCATTTTCGGCGTAATTCAGAGTATATTTACAGTTTGAATTTCGTCACGCCACTTATACAACATCTAGCTACATGTCTTATAAAGCTAACAACGGTGTCCGATTTCAAATTAATGAATATTTGTGAAGATTAGGCCTTTTGTTATCTGCAACTGTCCTTCAATCCTAGCTACGGTGTAGCTACAAATCACGGATAGTTAGCTTCATTTCGGGCGTAATTCAGAGTATATTTACAGTTTGAATTTCGTCACGCCACTTATACAACATCTAGCTACATGTCTTATAAAGCTAACAACGGTGTCCGATTTCAAATTAATGAATATTTGTGAAGATTAGGCCTTTTGTTATCTGCAACTGTCCCTTCAATCCTAGCTACCGGTGTAGCTACAAATCACGGATAGTTAGCTTCATTTTCGGCGTAATTCCGAGTATATTTACAGTTTGAATTTCGTCACGCCACGTATACAACATCTACCTAAATGTCTTATAAAGCTAACAACGGTGTCCGATTTCAAGTTAATGAATATTTCTGAATATCAGAGGAATTCTAAGAGGAGGCCAGCTAGCTCTCATTGATAGAGCTCCATCCAGCCGCAGGCTCTATCAATGAGACTCGCGGACTAGCAGGCCGGGGTCTGCGAAGGAAAACAGGCCGGGCGGCGAGTCAGCAACACAGGCAGCACCGGCGCTGAACTCCGACACACAGTCGGACAAAATTTACAATTAGCCATCCATTTTCGTAAAATGGCCCATATGTGAGCTTTACATAGTTGATTTCTCGCATAAAAAAAGTTTCAGAAGTGAATTTTGTAATGGAATAGCAGAGACCTGCATGACCTAGCTAGATTCAGAAGACTACCTGATCTCAGGTCAGTTGTGTAGCCTATGTAAATGTTGGGGCGTGACCGTTCTCTTAATACACCCATGGGCTGACAAAGGTTCCGGTTTTTGGGAGGTTGACGTCAACTTCCAGCTTTGTTGAGATGGTGCCTTTTATTCCTAAATTCTCGTTACACAAACGGCAAATATCCTTTACCGACATGTTGCTTGCATGCTGAGCTTACAAGCTATGCTTTGCCTGCAGCAGCAGGGGCGGGCTTGTGGTTGTATTTTCATACGCTTCGTGGATCTGATTGGTTGATTTGGCCCGTCTATCACCAACATAGGTGATAGACAGATGGTTCATCCAATCAAATAACCAGTATTCCGCCCCTTCCCAAAAGTTCTCCAACGGAAAGTTCCCAGATGGATATGCCGAGCAAATGCGAAGCAATCCATCTGGCGGAGTCAGGTTAGAACTACTGTGTCATTTTGTTATCAATGATGTCCTTTGTTTGGTCTTTTTGCTGAATATATTCCCCCTTTTTTTCTTATCAACCAGGCATGAACAATCATAGTCACCTTTTTCACTCTGGTAGCCAAATCCTGGACAAAGAGCTTCCTCAAATTGTGCAGGGTCTGCAGCTCCTTGGCCTTGAATGGAAAAAGACAAGCAGTCGATTTCAACAAAATGTGATTGAGATGATTGGAACAGACTGAAAGAACCAGTGAATAAAGAACGGATGGAACACAGTCGATATCAATATAGATCAAACAGACTCACTGTACCACTAAATGTGAATATATGTTTCTGCGTGTTTGAAACCTCAATATTGAAGGTAGCATCGAGTTCACAATTATTCATTGACTCAACATCATATTGACTTGAGTGTGAAGACTAATGCATATTTCTTTCTTTGGACAGTTACAACTTGTAGCAATGTGTCAGTGTGATCTGTAGACAGGAAGTCAATCACTTCTACTTGCAAAGGGATGTAACCCTTACTATCTTATATAGGATGAATAGCTACAATAAGAGCTTTCTTTTATCAGTTTGGATGAACTCACCACAGTCTCCTCCAGACCCTTGAGGTCCTGTCTGGCCTGCTCCCGTCTGTCCTGCATCACCCTGAACAACAACAGCAGCAACAATAGTTAACATCTGAAGAAATGCACATGCCACAGTGCTGGGGATGAATGGCTGCACCTTCACTGTATCATGCCATTAACACCAGAACCGCCATAGCCCACGCCATAGAACATTGAGATTAACGAATCAAATGATTCCATCATTGTTATTGCAGTGTTTCCCTTCTGCCCGGCCTTTACTAAATTCCTATATTGGGATAATGATATAATAATAATTTTTTTTTTGAGCTATCCACGTGTATTTCTACGCTGTATACAGCGGATGTAAGCATACACGCCATGTGGCGTCGCCAAAATTCACACGTAATGTAGGTCAATGGCCGCCGAACGGGGTTGATAAACACGCCAAAAAGCGATTATGCGTCTTGATTAATCGATGCATGGAATCGGGGACATGGACGATGCTGCGTCGATAATCGTCAGGCTCATAATCGATTATTTCCGTTTACAATTTAATGTAGGCCTAACAACATTTCTGTTTATATATTCTGTTATGTTATACACATTCAGGAAGTGCCATGTGCTCAGTGCTGTATAGTTTTATGTATCCAAGTTATTTAGTATTAGAGCACTGCAGAATGTTTGGTTTTTGAAGCTTGAAAAGCTATGAATTAAATATCCCACATGGCTTTAATAGAAAAATGTATTTGACGCATCGTGATATCGAATCCCTGACATGATAATCGTAATCGAAAGATCAGTCAAGAGTCACACCTCTAGTCTTGATAACACGTAAAAACGGCATACGAATTGGCGTGTCATACATACGCCACTTTATGAGATTAGTCTGTATAGTGCGTAGTTTCTGTCGTCCGCGTGAGGAATTCTAAGTAATGACAAACTGACGGTGCGTCCACATGATACAAGCCTTCCGTGATCGCGCACCCCCACTCCCCCCTCCCCCACACAGTTACTTGTAGCCAAGGAGGACAAGGAGGATTAAAAAAAACATGGACTTTTCAGAAGAGGTCATTATCGTCACTCGAGTTTCTGTCACCAGATGCCCCAATCTTCTGAACATAGTCATACTGAAAAATCCACAGAGATTTGGGTGGAGCTGATAGTTTTAATTAGCTTTGTAGCAACTCATCTGGCAATGGCGTTCATTAATATCAAAAAGTTACGCACTAAAGCTTTAACGCAGCGCTATAGAGATGGAGAGAGTTAATGCATTAATTACTCCATGGCGTCAGGCTTGGTGGCTATAGTACCCCTAAAATGCCTGGCAGAGTAATGTTAACAATATTGAGACAACAGAGTGGAGAGAGAGAGAGAGAGAGAGAGAGAGAGAGAGAGAGAGAGAGAGAGGATCTGTGGTCTCTGTACAACTGCTGAGGTTGAGACAGAGATGCACTTTCTCCTACACTGTCCAAAGTTTGAACAGATAAGAAAAGGATATTTTTTACAATTCTCAACAAAATTCAAAATTTTAGCTCCCTTAAAGACTCTGATAAACTGGCCCACCTGCTAGGAGGAGGACTGAATACTCCACTGGCTGCCAAATATGTTGCAGCTTGCCATGACATGAGGGACAGTGAGTGAGTAAGTGTACACGCTATTTTTCATGTTACAGTTTCCCTTAATGCTGTCAGTGTTCTAATTGTTACTGTAAAAATTGTTATTCTGTTTTGCTTGTGCTTTGGCAACACTGTACCTACAGTCATGCTAATAAAGCAACCTTGAATTGAATTGAGAGAGAGAGCGAGAGGGAGTGAGTGTGCTGCGTGTGTGTGTGTGTGTGTGTGTGTGTGTGTGTGTGTGTGTGTGTGTGTGTGTGGGTGTCGTACGTGAGCTCATGCAGCTTGCGGCTCTTCTCCTGATCGGTGGATTTGAGTTTCTCGTGCTCCACGCGGAGCCTCTCCTGCTCCAGCATGATCTTTTGGTTCAGGCTGTAAGAGACAACATGGCGTCACGTTTAGGTCAACATACTGACTGAATCTGCACATCCGTGTCAACAGCGAGGATTCTTTTGCTCTATTAACAACATGGTAGAACTACCTTTTACGCAGCTGCTGCTGTCGTTTGTTCCTAAAAATCTCAAAATATCATACCTAAAACATTGTTTTCCTTATAGTTTTAAACCTGATTTTGTCCCTTTATTGTAAGATGTATCACTGTTCATTTCTAACAGAGCTATGACTGAGGAAACACAAGTGTAAGTCTTACTCCTGCAGCTCAGTGATGAGTTTCTCCTTGTTGTCCAGCTCATCTCTCAGGTTGCTGATCTGCTTCTGGTGAGCTTCACGGTGGGAGTGGATCTGCTTCTCCACCGCTTCCTACACACACACACACACACACACACACACACACACACACACACACACACACACACACACACACACAAGTTGATGAATGAGCAATACCAAGCTCTTTACAAGCGGTTGTGGTACTAGATCTGCGCTGAGTGCATATTTTGAGGAGTTAAGTTTTCAGATGGTTGTTGACGGCGACACTAGCCAGAAATGGCGCGTCGTGTCCACTGACCAATGAGGCTGAGGAACATACCTTGACTTCATTGGCAGTCTGGATCTCGCTCTCTTTCTCCATGGCATGGACTTTCTCTGTAAAACACACAGGGTTCATTGCAATGAGATGAAACTCAGTAATGTTAGTCCTCACTGAAGCCCTTGGTATACGAAAATTAGTTATTAGACATAATTCTTGTCAATTAATTTGATTTGAAAATGTGGCTGAAAGCAACAAAGGTATTGATTTTCTGCTGATTTAGACTCTCATAGACTGCTAACCCTTTTGCCATGCCACTTGTGCACACTTTTTTTAGCACTTGCTCTAAACTAAAAAAATAGACAAATCTGTTAGACCCCGTACTTCAGTATTAGGAATCAACAACAGGGACTGCCTCTAAATGTATTAAGGTGGACTTGAAGTGAGTGCTGGTGTCCCGGTTGTTGACTGGTGACGTACCCTGAGCGCTGAGCTTGACCAGTTCCTCGTTGAGCGAGTCCACGTTCTCCTCCAGTTGCCTCTTCTTCTGCTCCACGTTCTGCAGGTACTCCGTCAGGGACTTGATTTTAGCCTCGTGCTGGAGAGCGAAGAAATAACACACATGTTCACACATGCAATCGGTAGCAGAATTCAGAAACGGTTCTTTCTTCACATACACACAGGGATCAGTCCGTTCACAACCAGGGCTGCACAGTTACACGCAATGTTATCGAAATTGCAATATGGACTAGTGCAATATCCAAATTGCGGATATTATTTAGTCTTTACAGACTAAAGAATATATCCGATTTGTTACAGATCCTCGCAAAAAAATGATGTCGTGAATCATATCGCAATATCAGTCAAAAGAATCACAGTTGCATATGTTTTCATCTACTGCAGCCCTATTCACCACCCGACTGTGGTCAGTTGTTGCGTACCTGGGAGATGCGCAGCTGGCAGGCAGACAGCTCCTTCTCGTTCTCGTCCATCTTCTTGTTGCTCTCTGACTGGGTGCCCTCCAGCTGCTTGCAGCGTTTCACCATGGTCTTCACCTCGGACTTCATCTTGCTGATGTAGAGACGGGCCACGGTGAACTCCTCGTCAATCAGCCCACTGCCCTCGTGTTGCTGGAGGGGCAGAAGGGGAGCGTTGAAGAGGCACGACCGCATGGAAAGAAGGAAAAAGAAAGAAAGAAGAGAAAAGTTGGAAGAATTTGGGCTGTTTAAATGAAAAATCGGTTTTCTCCTTAACATCCGCCGACACTCCCCTCTGGGACCACGTAGCTCTGAACGGGCTCAGGCCTCCCCCCGCACGTTTGCCATGGAGATACACCAACAACATGGCAGCGACAGGGACTAATATTAGTTCTTTTCTTAACTAGTCGTTTCATTACTTACTTAACCGTAATCTCCACCTAAATGACAGCTCGCGGTGCTCTGTGCCCGGCTCACAGTCCCCTATTCTCGGACAACTGAACCTGACGGAGCACCATGGAGCACCAGAGCTGGTGTTGAGGAACTCTGTTGCAGCTCAACACATCTCCTAAATGCTGCTGATACGACCGAGCGGTGACGGAGGTCTGTAGCGGCTTGAACAACTAGCAATCGCCTCTCTGTAGCACGGAGCTCCTCTTTGACGTTTTTTAACCGCTAGTTACTACGAAGGAGCTTGCTACAGGTATGCTACATTCATGAGACCATGGTATGTTAATGTACGTTACTTAGCAACAGGTGAAAATATGGGCAAGGTTGCACGACTAAAGTCAAAATGATTTGAACTTTTAGCGAGGAACGAGAAGTGAATTACCTGTATGTGTGAAAACAGCTTTATCTCACGTATCCGTTTTATTGTTGTTGAATATATAGCATAATGATATAATTTGTCCTTCTTTTCAGTTTTACCAATGATACACCTAAATATTTTCTGTTTATAAAAAGGTACCACCGACTACATCATATCCATTTTCTGACCAAAGCGGAAAATTCAGAAAATCTACATTATGTTCTGAAATAAATCGTCAATTTGACTGACATGTGATGTGCATTCTTCTTAGAAAACAATTTGTTTGTTAAAAATCTCATGATGTATTGTCTCTAGAAGTGTTATTATTCAACTTGTTTTGTTAAAGAAGGAAATTAAATACTATCGGATCACACTACTTCTAGAATCGCAATAAATGAAATGTGCGACACAAATCCAATCGGCACCCACGTATGGTGAAAGAATGGAATCGGGACAAAAAGCATATTGTCCCAGCCCTAGTAGTTGCAACCTTGGGTCACATGGACAAATGATGGAGGTCATTCTTCGAACCCGTACCGCGCTTGGTGAAAGGGCTTTCAAAGTCTTTGCAACCTCATTTTGGTGTGAGCTACAGAGTCATCTTGAAGCATGGAAGATTATTTAAAACAGGATTGTAATATCTGACCACTCAATGTACACGTCCTGTTACTGAACACTTTGCTGCTTTTGTTTCAAGTCTGTTGCTGTCTTAACCAGGACTCCCATTGTAAAAGGAGAATCTAAGTCTCAATGAGAATATTCCTGGGAAAATAAAAGTTAAGTAAAATTAAAATAAATACAAGAAAGAGGCAGGTGTTCATGCATTGGATCATCAGAATATCTGAACTGACATTGTACTGGACATGTATCATGGTTAGTCACTGGGCGTGAACCTTTTTTTGACATATTTGTATCGCTGCAACATCCTGTCAAAGGATTCTTTCTCACCAACCAATCCAAAAAAAAAACTTCTCCTTCCTCCTCTGGATTCCTAGAAGCTGGTGTCACTACTGTTAGCCGTAGTGCTGCCATAGTAACGAGCACGAGGCCCCCCCAGTACCTTGATGTCGTTGCTGCCGACGGCGATGCCAATTTCAGCCAGGTCTTTGAGCAGTGAGGACATCATCTCGGTCACCCTCTTCTTCTGGTGGTTGGACATCTCCTTCAGCTTCTGGAGCTCAGAGTCCAGAGACGACAGGATGGACTGCAGGGGGGGTGGGGGGGAAGAAACTTTATGTTTATGTTGGTGTTCGTGTTATAGTTTATGTTGTGCCTGTTACTGTTAATTTGTTAAGTTATCTGCTTCGGCAATATAAGCAATGTCTTCTCATGCCAATAAACCTCTTTAAAATTGAAAATTGAGACAGAGAGAGAGCGAGAGAGAGTATCTGCACACTGTCAGAGATCTGAAGCAGAGACAGAGCCTGACTAAATACAGTCCCACCAACTGGCCGTAGAGACAGGAAGACTCAGACAGACATGGCTGCCCAGAGGGGAGTGTATTAGTGCTCACTGCTCAACAGGTGAGATAGAAACAGAGATACACTTCCTTCTCCACTGTGAGAAAGTCTCTTCTCTAAGAGATTTACACTTTGGAAAAATAGCCCAAAAAACCCCAGCAAATTTCCCAATGTTAACATCAGAAAAGAAGCTGGTAGTTCTCCTAGGAGAAAGGACAGCAGCTCCACTGGCAGCTCCATATGAATCTGAGGGACTCACCACTATAAGATCCCAACATTACACATTGGTTTAGGCTTGTACAGTCATTATACTGTACAAAACTGTTAAGTATTAGATTGTGTTATGTAATTGTTTTGTAATGTAGTGTTGTATAACTATCAGTGTAGTATAGAATCTATGCGACACCTACTGTATGTATTAAATATGTGATATGTACTATATATGTATTTTCTGTAAACTGCTTTGGCAACAACATGTTTTCTTTGTTCACACCAATAAAGCAAACTGAATTGAATTGAGAGAGACAGAGAGAGACAGAGAGAGAGAGAGACAGAGACAGAGCGAGAGAGAGAGAGAGAGAGACAGAAAAGGCATGTATTCTTTGTCTCAGTATGTTCTTCTATTGTTTTCAATGGAAAAAGAAAAAAACTGAAATAAAATAAATAATAAATATCATTTCCACTATTTAAAAAGATTGAAACTTGAGTCTAATGACATTGTATGATGTGAATGTTGTTGTCCTCCTTTTTATTTTATAGTCCGCTTTTCTTTGTAGCAGTGGTGCAATGTGGGTTGGTGGGATGTGGGTTGTTATGTATCTGTTGTTTGTTGTATATGAAAATACAATAAAAAGACTTTGATTTAATAAAAAAAAAAAAAAAAAAAAAAAGAAAGAAGATTGAATCCGACTGGCGCAGGTTTACCTAATCCCCAATGGCAAGATTCTTCCTTTAAGTTCCACTAGTTAGTGATTAATGTGAATAGTTTTTGCTCTTGGACAAATCTAACATATTGTACGTCATGAGACTGATTGAATATAGTCAACCCCGATGTCCTCTTGAATTGTGAAACACAGGGGCTGTAGCAGTAAGAAATGTGTGCATGCAAGTCCGCATGCGTGTGTCTGTAGTTATTTTTATCCCTGCAGGTTGTACAAGTCAAATTATTGGGTTGCGCAATTGTCTTACACATAACATAGCCAAAAACAAAGGACAAATTAAAAGGCACATGACTGAATTTGGGTAGGTCCCCAGCTCACCGATTTCTGGCAGAGCTCCTCGCTGATGGCCTCAAACTCCTTGGTCTTATCCTCCACCTCCTGGCTCTTCTGGTCGTAGTTGACGGCCAGCTCCTCCAGAGCCTGCAGCACCTCCTTCACCTCGTCCTTGGAGGCCTCGTTCTCCGCCTGCAGGCGGTTCAGCTCCGCCTGCAGGTTCTCGTGGTCGCGGCGTGACGACGCCAGAAGCTGCAAGGGCGGGAGGGAAGTCCAATTGGGTTACTTGTTTTCATATGAATGAGGGCTGCAGGAATTACTCAATGTGTTACAATATGGATGAATAAGCAATTAGCATTTTGATCTATTAAAGCTATAGTGCGTAGTTTCTGTCGGCCCCATGAGGAATTCTAAGTAATGACGACACCACTGTTGTTGCATCCACATGACACAAGCCTTTCGTAATTGCGCACGCGCCCCCACCCCCTCCTCCACACAGCTGCTAGTAGCCAAGGAGGACACGGAGGAATACATGATGGACTCTTCAGAAGAGGTCATTATCTTCAAAAGCGGAAGTCACCGGACGCCCCAATCTTCTGAACATAGTCATACTGAGAAATCCAGAGAGAGTTGTGTGGAGCTGAGAGTCGTAATTAGCTTTGTAGCAATTCATTTGGCAATGGCTTGATTAATATAATCATTAATATAAAAAAAAGCTACACCCTCAAGCTTTAAACACACAAAGCCTTCATTCTGGCTAACTTTCTTTGCACTTAAAAATTGATCGCTTGCAGCAATTTTTAAAATGATCGTAGGAACGTCACTGAAAAAATGAATTGTAGTAGTATTACTACACACATTACTCAATGTTATGACATACAAAGTGTGCAAAACTCACTTTTCATGCTAGCAACCCATAGAGTCTGCTACTTAAAAACCAGCGAGTACAAATTTTACTGCCAGACCCAATGTCAAAGCAAATCTTAACCTAATTGAAGATTGTAGCCCTACTTGAGGGACTGGAGTAAGTCAAATATAAATACAACTTGACAGCCGCGATAGCTTCTTGTGTTACCCTCACTCCACACCTCCGAGACTACAAAGATCAAGAGTTCCCTCATCCCTGCATGTTCTCCTTCCCGACGCCTGCCGGAGCTCCAGTACTCACCTCATCCTGGTCCAGCATCTGCTGCTTCAGCTTCTCAGCCAGCTGGCTCTGCTGGTTGATTTCCTCGTCCTGTTAGGCGCAGAGAGACAAAGGGACATTAGCCTTCACGGCAGCAACGCCACGTATCCCTGGATACAGGGTGGCAGATGACAATGATAAATGAAAAAGCTTTGGATGAAATAAAGGAACGCTGCTTTTATTTACTTGTTATAGAACCCCTGTTAAGGCAAAGATATCGATTTTTGTACGAGGATAAATGTGAAGTTTATCGAGAGTTTTACCAGATTTAAAACCATTTAATCTTTTTTTTTTTTTTTTTTTTTTTTTTTTTTTTTTAAATGCTATAAAATTGAGTAAAACACCCAAAATTCAATGGAAGTAATCATTAATATTACCTGCAAAGAATGTTGTATGGGTTCCATACAACACACATCATGCATCCACTTTATTTCTGGGTAATTTGGTTGAAAGAACGCCATATTTCTGATATTAAAAAAAAAACTTTGAAAACGAGGGCTAACATTGAAATTAAAATGTTGTAGTGACTAAAAGAAAATTCAAAGTTGGTTTTCACAAAGACATCCACCAACTACAGAATGCCTCTCTCTTCAGGCTGTATTTTGTCGGACCAGCCAGCGGGACATCTAACAGTAGGTGACGTCTAGGGATTAACATTTATTTCTAATGAATTTAAAGCCATCTGGTGGAAATAGGCTCCAAAGACCAGCAGGAACATGTTCGAATCGCCTTGCTTCTCTCTAATATCAATTTACCATACACTGGATGGAAACCATGAGGCTTGAATCAGAGGAATGTCTCTTTAGTTACCTAGGCATGTCATCCTAGTTGTTTTTTTTTGCTACAGATTTGATCAGTTTCCCTCCAGATAACCTACAGCAGTTTTAAAGTGTCATTTGCATATTTTATGATGAAACTCATTATCACATTTCATGTGTGAGTGGTGTGTAAAACCGGTGTACATAACATGCCGAGTCTACAAACCCCACATTCATAGCCCAGTTCCACACCTCCTGGCCTCTCCCTCACCTTATCGTCCAGCTGTTTGTAAAGCTTGGCCAGCTCCACCTCACACTTGTCCTTCTCCACGTCAGTGAGGCGAACCGTCGGCACGTTGGGCGTGGAGGCCTGCTTCTCGTTGATTATGTTGTCCAGGGCCTGCACCTCGGCGTTGGCCTTCTCCTTGTCAAACTGCTCCTCCACTGGCACACTTTCCCCTGGGGTGGGAGCACACACACACACACACACACACACACACACACACACACACACACACACACACACACACACACACACACACACACACACACACACACACACACACACACACACACACACACACACACACACACACACACACACACACACACACACACACACACTTTGTCTGTGAGAAGAGCTATATTTGTTCCATCACATATTACGTTTGTTTGTTTAAAAGAACTTTATTTGTTCAATCACATATTAAAAGGTGCTGTAGGTAGGATTGTGAAGATCCAGGATTTAGCCAAAGAATTTGAACTTAGACAACTTCTCAGTCCCTCCCCCCCTTTCTGCTAAAGCCCAAAACGGTCTCCTAAGCCCCTCCCCCCACAAGGGAGAATGGATGTGTGTGCATGAACAGTGATCGACACTCAGTTAGACACCCCCACCGGCCCTGATTGGTGTAAATGAACAGGGAGCGGTGGATTTTTGCAAATCGCACTACAGGTTGTAGATGGTGCCAGAGGATCCGGATTTTTTATTTTTTTTTAATGACCTGCTTGATGTAACTCTACTCAAACATAAGGTCAGTTTCAGCAAATATGACTAGTTTAGTTAGTTTTATGAGGCTACCTAGTGCACCTTTAAGTTTGTGTGTGTGAAGAACTTTATTTGTTCTATCACATATTACGTTTGTGTGTGTGTGAAGAGCTTTATTTGTACTATCCAATTAACAAATAAGTTTAAAGTAAGTTGTCCATGATGCACTGTAGACCAAACCAGCCATTTAAACTGCATACAGTGGGCAGACTGACCACAAAGACAAAAGTGTCATCACTCCTACAAAGAGGTGTGCTGATGTTTCCTATGGTAGGAATCAAAGACAACATCTGTTTGTGGCATTGCAACCTGCACTGAGACCACTGAGTCAAAGAATCTGGATCAAACGTGAAAAGTTGTACGGCATGGTTTCATTGTTCTAAGGAATCTGTGGATGGATGAAGAAGAAACAATGGAATAAGAGTCCAGATCCTCACCGTTCCTCCAGCGGTTGAGCTCGTTCTCCAACCAGGTGACCGTGCTCCTCAGGGTCTTGTTCTTCTCCTTCTCCCTCTCATATTTCTGCTTCCACTGCTCTGCCGTCAGCTCCACGTTCACAGTGACCGTGTTCTTGATGGTCTTTGCTCTGGGTGTGGGGGGGAAAAAAAACAAAACAGGTTTAATTCCACTTAAAATGAAAATAATAAGGACATTTTATGCACTATTATTCCTTCAAAAAACCAAGCTTGAACCATCCATCCATCTGGCCCAAATGTGACAATGATTATGAATACATGTATGGTTTTCCATAACTTTCCTACACCTTTACATGGACTTCTTAAACTGTATTTTAAAGTATTATTTAAAGGGGTCTCAATTTAAAAGTATTTATATTAGAAACGTATGAAATATCAGAGCAGTATGGCTTGTTTTGGTTCTACTGGCCTACCGACCTTTGTCCGAACATGAGGGTGGATTTAGTTTCGGCCTCATTATAGGAGGAAGGCGAGCAGCAGATGACGATGGTGGTTCGACAGTTACCGCCCAGCGAGTCCTGCAGGATACGGGTCATCTTGCTGTCTCGGTAGGGGATGTAGCCCTGGTATACACAGAAACATACAGGAACATCTCATGAGCAGAACACAAACTTACTGCGGTGGCTCCTACAAAACCTGAGAAAATCTGTGTTATGGTAAAAATAAAAAATAAAAACCTAGGCACTATAGCTTTAATGAAAATGACAACTTATTTTGGTTGCTTTTTGTGACTGAATAAATGTAACGGATTGTGCTTATGTAGCGTCTCGTATCTGTCACAAGGCCCTGAAATGTATCGACATTGTATCGTGGCGGACTTTGTGATAACAGCAAATATTGTATCGCCCAAAGACTCAATAGAATATCTTATTGTGATACAACGTGGGATTTATACCCCTAAGTAATAGCCAACATGTCCAAACCCCAGAGTTAGACGGAGAAAAGAAATACAATAGAAAAGTATGCTATTGTCTGTTAGGATAATACAATTAAACATGCAGTGCCTGTGGTCCTGAAACTGAAGAAGAGGCGTGTGATTTCACCAGCACAGAGACAACAGGATGCTATGGCTTCAGTTACAGTTCTCATGAGTTAAGTAAAACTAGATGGCAGTTAAATGTAACTTGACATATTATTAGTATTGATGCACACAGCTAAGCTGCAGCAGTCTGCTATAATTCTTAAGACACCCCGATAATCAGTCAGTAGTGAGACTTCTCTCTGCACAACAGCTTGTTTGTTTCAGACCATCACAGATATATCAGAGGCTGTCCGCTCCAGGTCATTTACAGAGCCGAGGCGCCCAAGAACAAAGCAATGGTTTCTTGAAGTGAAAAGTGCGAGACCACTATGAAGCCGCTAAAGCAAAACATTGCTTGGAGGAAAGCTGTTATCTGCTTGAGTTATTTCTGAGACACAAAGGACCTGTAGATGGTGGGAAATGGCACTTTCATAAGTAACAGAGGGTAAAAAGATGCAGGTTTTCCAGATTTGGAGCTGTGCAGTTGGTAAACACTGCATTCACCTTCTGTCTGCTACATCGACAGTTAGCCAATTTCTTCTCTAAAATTCATCACCTAAGGTTATAAAAGATCTAACATTTGTTGTGCTGAATAAGAAAAGAAAAACACATTTGGGCTCATTGTGTGCTGAAGTAACGATTAAATCTTAACTGACAAGACAGTCAACAGTTCCACAGTAACCTCAATTAGGAAACATTTTGGATCATTCACTTTTACAAACAGTGCAAATAAAAAGGCCAAAATCCACAGAACACCACAGTATATTTCACAAATTGATCTTCTTAAAGAGCCCCTATTATGCTTTTTTGGATTTTTCCCGTCTTTTGGTTGGTTAGCTTTTTGTGTACGTAATAGATGTATAATGTAGAGAAAAACTAGCCTGACAAGCCAGACCCACATCAAGATGTTGGGTCTGGGAACACATCATTGGCAGGGCTCAATCCGAGGGGCGGGATAAACGGTTGTCTTTCAAATTCTGAGCTACAACCAACCAGAGCAACGCAGAAGCAATGACTTCAGTGCTGTTCTTTGGTCTTTTCTCAAAGAAAAGCTGAACTCCAAGTCTTCCAGAGTCGCCAAAGCCGATTCCAAAGACCGCTGTTCGCCAGCAGCAATCTTCTTTGTTTTCAAGTAGCGGGGAATTCACGCGGAACCGTCGCAACATTGCAGTCGTTAAGCCCCGCCCACCGACTCTATACACAATGTGATTGGCCTGACCAGAGTTTGGTTTTTCCAGCTCGCAAGCAAACGGAGAGTTGCTAGACCCCCCTGGCTGCAGATTTCATTTGCTGCCGCTAGGGTGGTCGAGATTTCTAGGCTAAGTAAAATCACATTCCACTCCAAACAGAGCTTTCTCTCCCACAGACATACAGCACTTTTTCCTAACTGCCTGAAAAGCCTCGCCCACATTCCTGTTAGAAATTCCTCAAATTATTAATTGAGAATGACCAATCACAACAGAGTGGGCCAGCTGACCAATCAGAGCAGACTGGGCTTTTCAGGAAGGCGGGCCAAAACAGACCGTTTCAGGTGGAGGCACTGCAGCAATGGGCAGTATGAAAAACATAACATGTTTTTTAAACATCAAAAGCATGTAAACCTAGTCTAGGAGACCCCAAGAGTACAAATATGACGCTGAAATGGAGTATAATAATAGGGGCTCCTTAACTGCACCAACAGATTTAAGAAAACAAGACCAAAGAGAGTTGAAGTAGAGTTACTGACCGATCCTTCAGCCAGAGCCGAGATGACGTTTCCCAGGGACGACAGAGACTTGTTGATGTTCTTGGCTTCATCCAGCACGGCTCCCTCTGCTCCCGTTTTACTGACCTGAAAAATCACAGACAATAACCTCAGCCAGGTCTCGGGCAGCACAACGTTTAAGACCAACAACCGACTCCAAACCAAGTAGGCAACACAGGAAAAATGTATCGAGCAAAAACGTAGACTACAGTTCTTCATGTAAAAAAAATAATGAATAAGTCATGACAGATGGTTCTCTGTACCTTTTCACTGCCAGCCAGATCCACCAGGTAAAGTTTGCCGCTGAGCTTCTGCTCTGTCTGAGTGTTCTCCTGTTTGACGTTTATCAGGAAGATACTGTGACTCCTGGAGCTGTGCTCGTTCATGTCTAAAAACGTAGCGTGGCAAAAAAACATCAGTCTCAAAAATGCAAAAACTAACAGCCAGTGGCTTTGTGAAACGGACTACAGGTCGCTTACTTGTAACTGCTACGTGTCTGTTTGATTTGCCTTCGTCAATTGTGTCCATGACCTCATCGGGGCTGCAGACAAATCTCTCAGTGCAGCCCTTTGAAAAAAAAGCAACATGTGGTTAGATTGTTGGCCTTCACAAACAGGTTTTTGACCAGATAATACTTGCAGGAAGTTGGGTCTCACCTTGACGTATGGTACTCTGTTCTTGTCTTCATGCACTGACAAATTGGTCTTTGACACTAGTGATGGAGATGAGAGGGGAAAAGGTGTCAGGGAAACTGACCTTGCACTACAAAACACATGGCATCCTGTTGGGTGCCCTAAACATTAAAAAATGTAAACATTTATATAAATATGAAGCCAAATTCTGTGTGCGCCTAAAGCCTTTGCCTCCAATCCCACCGCTAGAGCGGATGGGCTCTGGTCATCACATCTCAAATGCTCTTGTACATGAATGGCTCCCATCAGCAAATAACTTCTGAAATGTTTCCCCGTTGGCCAGTTTAAACTGTGTACGAGCTAGAAAACTTCCCCTCAGCAGGTTTATATACCTTGAAACAGATACTCTTCTACAAGAGCTACAACTGTCGGCCAATTAGAACAGGTATTGTGGGGACTGTTTTCAAATCTATTTAATACATGTCCTTTTTCACTTAACTAAAAGGAGTCGCAAACAAATATAGTTATCACCAAGTCCTAGTGTTGTTGACATCCCCGTCAAAAGAACGGGCTAACATGAGAACCTACATGTACAGCATAACATAACAGACACAACAGAAAAAGAAAACAATTTCTAGTTTCTGCAGCTCATTTTGACACCATTCAAGGCATTGATCAATATCACACGCTTGTCGAGTGGCCTGCTTGGTAGACTTTTGATGGGTTGTTGTATATGTAGAATACACATTTAAATGAACAACAAAGTCAGCGTGTTTACAGCTACCATCGTCCTCCATCATGTTTGCAACACTGATGCTCGTTCATTTTTTCCTCTCTGTCTGTTAGGGCTGTTCAATTACTCCAAATTTAAATCCCGATTACGATTTCAGCTACAATGATCACAAAAACACAAGAATTGAAAAAGAAAAAAAAGATTATTTTTGCACACCACGTTTTGCAGGCAAACTCTTAGTTTGTCTTGTGTTCTGAATCGGAGTGAAAACAAATGTATGGATGGAAAAGTATTCAGGGAAATTGCACAGTTCAAGTTGTTTTCACTGTTGATTTGTTTGCCTTTTTTTTTTTTTTTACCATTTGTTAAGTTCAATTATTGCAACATCTTTCCGAAGTCAATGAGTAATCGTGTTGAATGATCCTGATTTCCATATTGACCAAAATAATGGTGATTATGATTTTTTTTTTTTCATAATGGAGCAGCCCTAACGTCTGTGACCGCTGTCTGGTACGACTAGGTGCTGGATGAGAGGTACAGTGTTCAGTGCACCATTACGGCCACTTACCATCCAGGAGGTCCCGGATCTTGTCTAAGTAAATTTCAAAATAGGAAACCTGTGGAAAGAGAAGAAGTCTCATTATTTGACAACCCAGAGATCAGACCAGAGAATCGAGATAAACACAGGGGGCTGTTTTTTCTTTACCGCGGATGATAAAAAAAACCAAGGAAAAACCCAAGAGGCAGAGGGGAAAAAAAGGTGTAAAAAGTGGTTTGAGATTGGTTTCTCATAATCTTTCCAGGATCAGTTTGATGGATTTCTGACCGGATTTGCCTGACCGTTAACAATCTGGCTGTGTTCAGACAGAAAGTCTGATACTTTAGACACTGGTATATTCTGAAGAGCAAACAATATCAATCTTAATCAAACTGAATCCAGTTAATGTCTCATCACTTACATTTATTTCTCTCATTCTCAACACACAAATGTAACAGCATGTGTTGTAATGCCCGAGTAGAGATCAACAAACAGTCAGCCAGGAACTATGATGCAGCAGCTCCAAGTGACATGTTACACAGCACTTATATTGTCGCCAGAAAAATGCTTAGTAATAGCAAACTGCAAAACAGGGAGTACAGTTTTGCTCAATTCTAGCACCCACAGTTGTGAAATAGTGTTGGTAAGCCATAAATATCAGGTTTTTAAAAACACACTATCTGGAGCTGGAATCTGAATTTGGGGGTACGAAATGCCACTTCACATTTGGAGGGTGGTGTCTCTCTACGCACTGCAGCAATCTGCGTCTCAGCCCCTTTTAACTACTTACTTTGATATGAAACTCCAAGTTTTCATCCATGGAATAGATGTAGTTGAAGATATCTTGAACTATCCTGGGGATGATGCCCATTGCATCTGTGTCATGGAGATTCCCCTGCAAACGGAGAGCACACAAATGTACGGATGTGAAGATTCAACCAAAACGGGACGCACTTTATTTGAAAAATAACACCAGATCTTAGAAATCATCCCTACCTCCATGGTGTGCGTTTTGCCGGATGACGTCTGCCCGTATGCAAAAATCGTTCCGTTGTAGCCCTCCAGGACATCTACGAGACACCAAACAGGAGGTTTTTTTTGGCATTTAAGTCAAGATTTAGCAATCAAACTTTATTTCTATAGCAAATGTCATGCAAATCAATAATAACACAAGGTGCTTTTTACACAAAAGCAACTAAAAACAATTATACAGGGAGCCAGTGCGTGTACAGATCTATACAGGACTTAAAATGTATAGAACACACACAACAAGCAAAGCAAAAGACACAACAAACACAGTTATTCATAGACTTTAGTAAAAACCAGGGGTTTTAGCGTGTTTTTAACCCTTGTGTTGTCAAAACAAGGATTATGTACTTCTGTTTACTTTGTTGAGAATTGCTCTCTAAACCCTGTCTCTTGTAAAGCAAGTAAAGTTTATTTCTAGAGCACATTTAAACACAGTTTAAGCTGACCAAAATGCTATACAAATAAGCACTAAGGGGCTGTATTAACCCTTGTGTTGACAACACAAGGGTTAAAAGTGTTCAGTGTGGGAGCTCCTCTCTTAGAAAGGCGAGGCTTGTGTCCCTTTCATTTGTCGGGTACATGCCTCTAAAAATAACGTCACACGGACTAAAACACAAAGAGAGAGCTCACCTTTGACAATCTTCTGGGCGCAGGCATTGTACACTTGCTCCTGTGTCGTGTTTGACTGAAACACTCTGTCGAACATGTACGGTTTGCCCTGGGATGAAAGAGAAGAAGGGCGAGTCAGTTAATGGCTGCACGACCAACACAAAACCCGATTGTTGTGTAACCTCGTTAAAAATAATAATCCGCGACAGGTTTTGTAAACGGTGCGCTACTTTCTTTCACCAACAAACAAAAACGGCGAGTCAACATTAGTTTGACACCGAGCATCTGATAGGTGTTTTCAGAGACGTTTTGCCTTCTGCACTGTAACAGCAGTTTGTTTAGAATCAATGTAGCATGGGCGGGGCATTTCTGCCATGGCTGAGGGGGGGAAAAAAAAGATCAATAAAGCTACAAAGATTCAGTCACTTTTTAGGAATAATAAGTCAAAACTCTGATTGCAGCTTCTTGAATGTGAATATTGTTCTAGTTTCTTCTCTCCTCTGGGACAGTGAACTGAATATCTTTGAGTTGTGGACAAAACGAGACATTTGAATAAGTCATCTTTAATAAGTCAAGACATTTTTCCACCATTTTCTGAAATTTTATAGACCAAACAACTAATCCATTAAATCGAGAAAATATTCGACAGACTTATCGACAATTAAAATAATCATTAGTTGCTGCCCTAAAAACCTACAGTCTACAGAAACTTAAACTTCAAAAACAGAAAGGGAACCTGCAGGCCCCTTTCACTGCTTGTACGGAGATTTTCAAAACAGGGGAGTCTCTGATGGCCAAATCTTTTTGTATTGTTTGCCTGTATTTGACAGTGGCAATACCAAGGTGACAGGAAAGGGGGGGGGTGGGGTTAACAGGAAAGATGACATGCAACAAAGATCCCCTGCCAGACTCAGACCAAGGGCGTTGCATTACATGGTCATTGTTTCCACCGGCCTGCTCCCAGGCTGTCACAAGCTGACATTGACAAACTATTTCACCCTCTGCGGGCTGCGTTCTAGTTAACCCCTGAACGTTGGCAGTTCTGATACAACTCCTCTCCAACTATCTCGGCCATGAGCCTTCCACCACTGGCTAAAGAGCCAGCCCAGTTCAAACAAGCCAATTGTGGTTTTCCTATAGGCTAGCCAAAACGTTAAAGCCCAATGCCAGGGAGATAGCAATCAATAGCTGGATTAAAGAAGGCCGCCGCAGGCTAATAAAACTGATGCTACAAGCACTTCTGAGGTTCAACTGAGATGGCAACGCCGTCTTCAGAGGTTTGAAGTCCCAGTTGACTCATCTCTTCTCCAGCCTGAGGGGCGGGGTTCTAGCTGTGGTGTCTTAAAGATAGGGAAGTAAAATCACACATTTTATCACAATATGATATTGTAGCCAGTCTTTGGACATCGATACAATATTTACTGAGATCACAAACCACGATAGGATTTCAATTCATTCAATTCAGGGGCCTGCGTCCGATACGAGACAACATAAGCCCATTTAACACAATCAGAGATAGATAGATAGAGATATATATATATATATATATATATATATATATATATATATATATATATATATATATATATATATATATATATATATATAAAGCAACTAAAATATGATTTGACTATTTCATTACTAAGCTCTTTCAGACATTTATATGAAAAACAAACTACTCTTTTTAATGCAAAAAATAGCTATAAAGTGGGAATTTCCAAATAAAAGGCACCCCTTAAAAGATGAAGATACGTATCAATGTTTTCACTTTTTTATCGATAATATTGGATTGTTGAGGATTGAATCTATATATATTGACCCAGATCCATGTATCGTTACACCCCTAATTAAAGATGACGCGACACCCCAGGTTGCAAAACATCCGTGCCTTGGCGACAGCAGTGTTAACACCTGTAGGAGCAGAGGAAGGCTGAGAATGTTGACAAGCAGGACCTGCGTAACCTTGGAGACGCCACTGATGAAGGCTTTCTGCTGAAGGACCACAGGCGCATGTAAACACATTCATAACTCAAGGTGAAACCACAAATAGGTCACTGCCTTGGCATTAAATGCTAAAAAGGTACCTTTACCAGTACTGGAATTACTCAGACTACAGCTGGGATGTCCTCTATTTGCACTCCGGCTCATAATCCCACCCCCCCCAAACAGACGGTCACATCTAAAACACAGCTCAGTGAAACACAGAGCAGCAGCATTTTAAGACATTGATATTAACCTTGTCTAGAAAAAGAGCACTGAGCCGATATCAGAGCCACCAGAAGAAGTCAGCAAACAATGGCGCAGCCCGAGTCTAAAGTCCTCATTGTAACTGCCGCTACTGGCCTCGTTACCTACACTTCTGTCTAATGGGATTACTTGCTGAAAATGTAATCACAGTGCAATGCATTGTTAAAGTATTAATAAGTGCTCGGTCACATTCCCGCTTCCTGGTGGCTTGGTCATGATACTTGCCCAGGCTGAGCCACTCAGGAGAGACAGTAACACACAGTCCCAAGGTTATTCTGCAGCATCCACAGGATTCTTATTGTACGGTGCATGACATTCTATTGGATTACAGCGATGTTTTTTTTTAGCAGCTGGGGAAAAGGGTTAGGGTTATTAGAAGGTTTGCGGATCCCGGACAGCCCCGACTCTTTCTGTTTCCTAGCATCCCCGGCTACTGTATGCAAATAGAAGACGCGAGTGGGACAGCAAAGCACAGGGGAAAGACCTCATCTTTTATGTGCAAAACTGACACGGAATTAATGGAGGCATGAATAATTCACCCGCTGCACACTCGCACTACTCTGGCAGACCGAGCTAGTTAAGACACCCATAACACCTCATCTGGAAACTTTGTCTCCATCCCCTTTCTGGAAAGAGACCGACAGGACTTTTAAATGAGGCACAGCTGAGTAATACAGGCTTACTGCAAGCATCAACACAGCATCACCAAGGCCTGCAATGGGGAAGCTGCTCGTTAGATGTCTTGACGATGTGCAGTGTGGTTGGCGTCACCACTGGCTGGGCTTCAGTCCTGATACAGGGTCGGTCCACGCCCTAGATTGGTCTTAAAACGGATACAAATATGAGCTGAGTCAGTCAACCTGGACAAGCGCATCTGCAAACAAATGCATCACCATAATAATTACCCTCCCCACCCGCAGAGATGGCTCGGTGCTCGGCCAACTGCCCTGCTCCGATTGGTCGAACAGCTGGTTGCCAGGAGAGAAAACACAGAGGGATTACCCAGGAGGCCTGTGCGGCTGCTTATGGGCACAGAAAGTGTTTTACTTCTCAAAGCAGATGCACCAGCAGAGGCTACAAGGCTCTGCCCTGCACCACTTGCGTCCTTCACAATGTGCACTGGTATTTTGGCACTATGACTGGCACTCTGAACTCAGGCTGGGCCACATCATGCCTGAGGGGCACAGACAGTACGCCTGCTGTTAATTAAAAGGCCTAAAGTCAGTGTCAGCAAAACTATTTAAGAAGTCACCACAGCTACAACAGTCTTCTGTTTTGCATGACAAAAAAAATGAATGAACCCGTTGTATTCTAAATTCAACGCCTAAATTAGTCGTGTAACTCCAGAGAAGACGTGATTCATATCCACTCAGTTGAAACCTGCAACCATGTGAATGCAATTCAAGATGAGTTTCTATTGCCTTGTGAACTCTTTTAAAGCATAGCTGAGCAAAGATACAAAGTCCACAAAGAGAAGGATAATAAGCCATTTAGGAAACTTAATGTTTAACCATTATTTTTCCCTTCAATGATAGGCCATTGCCTTTTGCACATTTAGCATGTACAGACTTGGGATGTCAGCCCAGCTTTTATTCTGTTGTTATGCTTCTTATATACTATAATACTATAGTCTAAGGCATGTGAAAACACCAACCTTGTCGCTTTTGTGCATGATTTTTAATCCTACCATACAGATATAGCGTAGAGGCACGCAACGCTATGAACATAAGTTTGGGTAAACGGTGCCTATTTAAGATGCTTTTTAAAGGCGTATGATGACAGGGCATCAAGTGCACACCATTTTCAAACTGACCTCTGGGCAAATTCTTGGTTGATTCAGTAAAATGGAGGTAACATGGCACTGTATTAGTAAAGGCATTTCCTTCTTTTGTCATAGTGGAAATTGTGCAAATGCCATTATCCTTATCAAGTGCTGGATCTGTATCACTAAAGGGCTAATTAACCCAAAGAAAACAACCTTTGGTTTGATTCCAACCTGATCGTCCTCATCAGAAGAAAACAGATTAGGTATTTACTATATTTTTAACATGTAGGGCTATTAACTGAGAGTGTCCAGTCACTGAAGGCCAACAGAATACAAATGGCCTGCATATAACTTGATTTGCACTGCCAATGACTAATTCTTTTGACGTTACCATTGTCTGCGTTTCCCAATCTGTAATGGAAGCTTATTGTCCTTCTGTTATTTTTAATAACAGCTTATTAACTTAGTTGGTTATGTAGCCACCTGGTCAGCTAGCTAATGTTAGCTTTAATTAAGCAGCAGTATTAAAACTAGCCAGCTAGCCAAGGCCAGCTAATCTGTCCACTACCAGCTGGCCTAGCCTGCTAGCCAACAGTATGTTAGCCACAGCTAAATCAAAGCTGGTTTGCGTAACATAATTAATAGCTTTATCGTTACAGATGCACTGCTAGTTGGTAAATAATGCCATGATAATAGTGCAGTGAATAGCGTGCAGGGTTTGCAGGCTAACGCTGGCGACATTTTAACCTGTGCCAGTCAATGAGTTTGTGGCTTTGTTGAATGACAGCTCGCTAGCCATGACAGGGACATTTTACGCCAAGAGCAACCGGACTGGTTTTTCGAAATGTTCAACTGAATGGTGCTGTCGACTATCTATTGGAGCCCGAATAAGTAAAGTTAAGTTTAATTGACTGTTTAGGTTGCTCCAGAAGTTGGATTTAGCGGAGGGCAAGCGGATAAACGCAACGGTGAACAGGTCGCCAAATATATTTTCTTAGGATGGAGAAGACGTCGGGAAGGCATGACCCGCCTCTGATTGGCCAGCAACGTTAACGTTACTCGTTGTCTTCTTTGGTTTGGTTTAGGCAAGAGGAGAGGGATTGGTTAGGATTAGGGTAACAATGTCAGGGTAAACCAATCAGAGGCAGAGTAGGGCGGCATATGCCTTCGCCATCCTGGGAAGAAAAGAAAAAAACTCGCTAACAGGTCAACCAGCCCTTGCTAACGTTAGCTGACAAGCTAAGGTGCTAACTACCGTAGCTACAAGACAATCAAAAATGGCGTACTGCTGACCGTACCAAATGGGTAGCTAAAGCCCTTCAACACAAAAATAACTCACCCCAATAACAACGTTTTCTTCCCCTTGAAACTTGGGAATGTATTTGTCGCCTCTGACCACCTCGGAGTTGTTCAGGGGCCTAAAACGGCACATCACTTTGATAGTGCACTCCGCCGGGTCGGCCATCTTCCACGGTTTGCGAATGGAAATTCACCAATAAAATTAAGGTGTATCCTGGATCCCAGGAGCGGCCGTGGGGGTCGAAAAGGGAGGCCGAGCCCCTCTATCCCAATCTCAGGTTCTGGAAAGGGCGATAATCTGTCGGGGCATTCAACAAAAAATCCTTGTTTTCCTCTCAAACACTTGCCGTCCAGTTAGGAAGCCATGATACCGGTGGATCAGCGGCTGGCCACCTCGCCCCTCCTGCTGCTGTGGATGTGGATCACAATGACGTCACCCCGGCGCTCCCCTCCTCACCGTCTTTCTGTCATTGTCCCCAGAATCATGATGGAGATTTTTACCACACAATATATTCAAACATTTAGGTGGCTTACAGATTCTAATGGGATGTGACAACATGGTTTCTAAATTGCAGGTAAAACTGCGAAAGTTTATTTAGTCAGCAGGCTTTAGGCTACTGTCTTGACAATTGTGTTTTGTTTACAACTTTTCACCATACCATACAGCCTAACATATTCTATAGGAGGAAAACTTCAAAACTATAATAACTTTTTACCCCCCAGGTAAACCTTTTTTTTGGAATTCACAATTTGGAATGCCCTTTCCAGTTCTGAACAGAGAAATTCACTTTGAAACCTTACATAATATTTGCCCATGTATAACACAATCATTTCCTAATTTGTTGACATAGATGTTAAATTCAATCTTTGTGGAGCTGAGCCAGAAACGGTTATACATTGTTTTGTCACTGCTTCTCTTCATCTGTGTTTTGGAGAGACATAGAGAAATGTTTATAACAAGAATGGACACTCTATAACAATTATGCCTAACGACATTATCACAAAAAAAAAAAATAAACCGTTGAGTTACATGACAAGTCTTATACTAGTTGGTAGTAGTAGGTAGGTAGTTGGTTAAGTTCATATACATAAGGCATCTTTCTCAAAGTCCTTCCCAAATCGTAACTTGTTTTGGGTTGCATTCAATTTGTACATCGATACGATATGACAAACAAAGTGATTGCACACTTATATTTTAAAGAATTTTTTTCTGTAGCCCCCGAGTAAGTTATATTGATGTCATTATTCATTGTGTTTAAATACATTGTGTTTTATATTACTGTAATATTATTTGTCATAAATCATTTTATGTCTTTTCATTTTTCACACCGGAATCTTTAATTGTAGGGTAAGAATGTCCATGACCTGTTGAATGTCTGTCCGTTCGCAATGTTTATCAAAGTGTTTCTGTTGTTCTAATGAACAATTTTTTAAATGAGTGATTAGTGGAGGAAAAATACAATTTTGAGGTACCTTGTACCCTACTTGAGCATTTCCACTTTATGCTACTCCACTACATTTGAGAGGAAAATATTGTAAATTAGTTTCGACCCTGAGCGTAAAATATAATAAAAAAAAAGAAAAAGAGAGAGAGGTTCAATTTTGGGTAGAAATGTGGAAAATGTGATTGTAATCATTCATCATATTTTAAACCTATATAACCCCAAATGCCCATTTGAAGGTCTATCAATACATAAAACATAATGAGTGTACAGGCTTTGTTATATATGTTTTCCAGAATGCCAAATATGTTGTTTTTTTCATTACAGGGAAAATGTGTGTGAAATGAAACAAGATTTTCCATTCGAAGTTCAGCCATAAAAAACGCCTTCTTAGATTAGAATGTTTCAATGTTTCACTGAATATACACTACCGGTCAAAAGTTTGGGGTCACTTACAAATTTCTATTCCAGACAGAATACCAGCTGAGATAAGTTGCATTGTTTGCACATTCTGTTTACTAATCTGATATCATTTTAAAAGGCTAACTGAGAAAACAGTGGAGAACCCTTTTGCAATTATGTAATTCAAGTCAGACACCGCCTACCAAGAGCCTGGGTCTGTCCGAGGTTTCTTCCCAAGAGGGAGTTTTTCCTCGCCACTGTCGCACTGCTTGCTCTTGAGGGAATTACTGGAATTGTTGGAATTGTTGGGGCTTTGTAAATTATAGAGTGTGGTCTAGACCTACTCTATCTGTAAAGTTTCTCGAGATAACCCTTGTTATGATTTGATACTATAAATTAAATTGAATTGAATTGAATTAAACACATAATTTAATCTGAAAACTGCTGCCCTGATTAAAAAAAAACAATGCAACTGATCTCAGCTGGTATTCTGTCTATAATGGAGTGGAATGGACATTTCTAAGTGACCCCAAACTTTTGACCGGTAGTGTAAGTGTGATAAAGCTTCAATGAAACACTGACATAATCATAGTATAATGTCACACAGGGTGGAAGACATGTTTTATGTGAGCTACTTTCAGGAAAATGTAAGGGAATTATTATGAACCCTGGAGCTATTGTTCTATACCCAAAAGAGGACATTACTGTAGCCTGGGACTCAGCTGTCTTTAAGAGAGGGAGCCGCAGCTGTGACACCTCCTCTTAAATAAACTGCATCATTTCTGACCTCACTCAACAGATGCCGTAATGGAGCAAAAGCCACGGCAAACCACAAGTGGCTGAACACATTTTCTTGCCACTCCCTGAAACAGTGAGGGATATCCTTTTTCACGTTGCAGTGCTCAGCTAATCCAAATACCAGTTCTACTGGCCTTCTACTGGGAGAGAAAAGGGTGTGGTGCTTCTGTGTGAGCTTACATTGAAGAATAATGCATGTTAAACATGAAGCTAAGATGGAAGGACAGATGGAAGAACAAAAAGCAGATTAATGTGAGGGTCTCTTCTGCATTACTTCACAACATATACAATAATGTAACTTAATAGGCCTAATGTGACAGTGAATGCCATCTGATTTGATGTTCAGAGTGACGGACTACAAAGCAATGTTTTTTTAGACTAATTGCTAATTGATTTGATGAGTGGATGCCTGGAGGCGTACAATTTCTTAGCAGTAGCATAGTTTGCAAAATGATTTGCAGTGATGCAAATTATACATGATTTAAATGGGTCGAAACGTGCAAGACTCTTTAATACTCACTATAGGCTACATGCACTGCCCTGATAGAAGAGATTTAGCCACAGCAACTGCAGGACAGAACAAATAAAACCCATTTAGTTTACATTTATACATTAAACCTCACAGACTGCTCAGGAATGTATATCATGCAACTCACGGAAATGAGCATACATGAAAAGGTATGCTCGAAAAAACCAGTAGCTCTGAACAAAGCAAAGGTCAGTTAGCAGTTTTTGTAATCATACCAAGAAGAACATGATGGGGGGGTTCAATAGCCGAATGGATCAGAAGCACAACACAAAAAATGCCATACCCCTCTGAATAGAGATAAACAGTGATTTTTGCTAAAATAAATATGGATTAAAGTCATGACAGAGAGTGGGCATTGATCTTGAACATGATGTTACACATTATGCATAGTCGAAAATGGACAGTTATGTATACTGGAATTACTGACCTCCTAAAAAGGACATAAAATATTTTGAGAGCAGGATGTAAAAAGCTTATCGTCGTCCATCAAAAATATGTTGTTAATAATGTTAAGAATCCCTGAAGTTAGAGGAGACTTCTAAGTCATAGTAGCTTGCGACAGTGTCCAAAATAACGGAGACAGCAGGAGGGGGGAAGGACATCCGGCACGTAACAGAAGCGCCGGATGTCAGGCTTTATCCCAGCAATGTACATCTGTTGAGCCGGACTAGACTATGGGGAACATCAGTTACAGTAAAAAGCAAGGTCATCCCATGGGCAAAATGTAAGAAGAAATATTGAAATTGGAAGCTACAGTAATAAGATTTTTGACATTTTGTATTTTGGAGCTCTAATTCTTCATTGTCCTGTTTGTTTTGTCTGATTAATATATGCATTGCTTTGTTTCTCATTGAGGTGAATTCTTCTTGTCTGTAATCAAGCCAGACTATAAAGGTCCAATGTGTAGGAATTTCTCCCATCTAGTGTTGAGATCATATATCCCAATCAACTCTCTGGCGCCACGCAGTTCAAAGTAGGTATTCCAGCTACGGTAGCCTTCACGCTTCAAAAAGCCGGTCTCTTGCTCTTTTCAATCTCCTTTTTCTTTTTCTGGGCGAAGAAGAAGAAGACTCCTGTTTCTGAAATTTGGATTTTGAATACGTGTGGTCCTCCATGGTTCCTTCTTCAAACTTGCCGGGGCCGGGAAGCTACGATACCCATTAGCAGCATTAGCAGCAGCTGGGAGTTTATCATGTGACAGAGAAAACGTGAAAGGTGGAGCAGTATGTCCTGTATGTCCCTTACCGGCTAACGTATTTCAAGATGGAGCATGAATATGGAGCGTCTACCCCCGTTCATGAAAACGCAAATGTAAAATTTCAAGCCAACAGGAATACTTGGAATTGATGGTGGAGGTAAATATTCATGAAAAAGGACAAGTTGGTGAAAGGGCAACACAGATTTTGATAATGAACAACTAAACACGTTACACACTGGACCTTTAAAGATATTAAAAGTAGTTGGTCTCTATCTTTCATCAATTTCCTTCATTCATCAATACTACAAAAAAGTGAACATACCATTTAGTTAAAGAACTTGTAATTGTTTTTTTCTAATGTGGAACCAGATTTTCTTTTCAAGGTAACCAAAACAGTTACTAGTATTATTTTCTTTGTGTACATTTTCCAAATCTCACAGTGTGCAAAACTAATATTCATCATTGGAAATCAGACATGCTTAAGCATTTCATGATGTGATGAATCCTGTGGTGTGCTCTGTGGTTGTTTGGTGCATCACCATCTTCATCATGTGTTTCTGCTTCGTCACACAAAAAAGAAAGACAGGTGAGGATTTTATTATTATTAATTATTATTACAGTATTGTGCAGCATTTGAGAGAACATGGGTTAGAAATACATTACATATATTTCCATGTTTATATATATTGATTATTATTTACAATAATGCACATATATAACTAGAATAGAGAGATATGAGAAAGTAAATGAAAAGATCATAATTGACACAAGTAATCAGGACACTTTAAGACTGATTTAAATCAAATGGTGAGAGAGCAAATAAGTGATGATGACTGAAGCAACATTAAATATGAGGAGGAAAGGGATACAAGAATAGTACACAGTAATACTTGACTTAATGATGACTGACAGTGTAGGGATGCTACTGCTAAGAGGTTAGAATTATACTATTCTATTCAATAAAATGCCCCAAACCAGCGTGCAACTCATTTAATAAATGACCTAATGACAGAGGAAACTTCTTGAAACGTCTTGTTAATGTGACTTTGCAGCTCACACTAAGTGGTCACTGCAGACGTCCTCAGTTCAACAGTTGTTCCCTCCTCTCCCATGGCTCTCCTCTGCCAGGCTGGATCTTCAGCAGGACGACAGAGGACAGACAAACGCTGGAAAATAGGAACAAAAAACAGCAGGAAGTTTGCCCACACTACCACAATCATTAGGACAATTACAGGAGACATCTTTTACACTCTTGGGACATGCTGATCGACCAATACCGCAAACAGCAGCTGCAATAATCTGCTATAGCTGGTACTGTAGTCGAGTTACCAACTGTCGAGTCCGAGTCAAGTCTCAAGTCCCCAGTGTTCGAGTCCAAGTCCAAGTCCCAGTCACTAAAGAAGAGTGCAAGAGTCCAAGTCAAGTTATTATTACCAGCGTTCAAGTCCAAGTCTTCTCTCCAATTGTGCGTTCACAAATGGTACAATTAGCGGTGCTCTATGCCAGCATTGGATGTAAAATCTGTGAAGGCGAACTTCCCAACCCGGGGTGCATCGCTCTGCATCTTTCAAATGTGAACATGTAGTAGGGGGCACGGGCCCATCATGAACTACAGTCGCAGGTGAAGGATGCCCCTGCATGAAACAGACTAAATAAACATCAATATTCTATATCAAATTTGTATGACCTATTAAAGTATAAGTACAGTACACATGTAGGCACAAAACTTCATTCAACTTCCGAGGACTATTTCATAAATCCTTGAGTCCGAGTCCAAGTCCGAGTCATCAGTGGGCGAGTCCAAGTCATGAGTTTGCGAGTCCAAGTCAAGTTATGTGTCCAGAGAACAGCGACTTGAGTACTCCGTCACTGACTACAGCATACTGTTTAAACTGATGGACACTGACCTGTCTGAAGGTTCCTGCTGTCAAACACATCTGTCCAGCTGCCCACAGTGGCACCATGAGAACAGAGGAGAGGGTCATGGTCCATCCTAGAGCATACGCCCAGTCAGGGTAAACGTACCAGTCGTTAAACTTGAGGGCTTTGTAATCAATCAGGTACAGGATTAAGGTGATCTGTAAAATAGTGGGTTTTGGTAAGACAAACACAACATTGATGTTATGTATCATTAGATGGCACAAAAGATAGTTTAGGAATTGCAAAAGCCAGAGTCGCAGATTAATTCAGGCAAGATCTGCTGACGCTAGAAAGTGAAATGTTAAATTCACACAAAATAATCCAGCAAGTCCAGCGGCAAAAAATCCCGTTTCTGGTTTGATAAATCTCACTGAAACGTTCTGAATAAATTGAAAAGAATGTAAAAGCATTGGTTGACACAAAGAAATGTGTCTGACTCACCAGTGACAGAAGAGGGATGAAGTATTTCCAGCAGAGTTTAAAGAAAACTGATGGTCTCTGTCCTGTCATGTCCTCTATGATGTCGGAAAGGCGATCAGCACCTGATGGAAGACCAAATGGTCCATTTAGTCAATATTACTGTCTACAGACACAACAGTGTGATCCAGACAGCTGGAGTATCTGTTAAAGTGACTCAAACATTTGCTCTCATTCAGCTGATGTGATTGCTCTGAACAAAGCTATCGGATCTTTATTAGGGTATAGTCAGTGGCACAAAAAGTGGGTATGCGCTATATGTGGTGCATAGGGGCGCAGCACCATGGGGGCGCCAAAGCGATGGTAAAAATATATCTATAGCTATATATATATATAATTTACCATCAAAAATAAAGTTGGTCCCCCACAAAACTCACTCAATATCTTTTAATATTATTTCTTAGATATGTAGGCTACATACCAAGAAAGTTCATGAATATTAACTGAGATACCCCATTATGTTGTGAGCAGTAGGCCTACGTGGGCTGTTGGCAAAATTGTGTCTAATCTGTCTGTGTCTATGTCTGACCTGGACTGGCACATGGTCACATTAAAAAGCGTGTGCGTGCACGAGCACTACGGTCACGCGCCAAGTGTCCCGGTTTTAGTTCTGGGAAATCTGGTCACCCTAGGTTTAAGGCTAGCTTAGAATATGCAAAACTGAGATTGCTGAACTGAAAACTGGAATATATAAGGTAGCATGTACAATAAATGACAAGAATCTGGAAAACATAACTAATGCAATAACTCTGGTTTACCAAGGAATCATGCATAGACTTGCTACCAAACTTGGAGGCTTGCAAATATTCATGTTAACAGACTGTTCTCAGACTAGCTAGTGTTTGCTATCACTAGCAGCTAAAGTGGGGTTTACGGCTAGCTTAATGCAAACCAATGTTGCTGATAGCTACATTTAGGTTTTGGTTAAACCCTATGGTACCAATCCCATACATGACATATCTAAATTTTATTAACGTAAAATAACAACTGGTAAATATAAGGTAGCATGCACAATAAATGACAAGAAGCTGGAAAACAAAACTTATGCAATAACTCTGGTTTACCATGGAACCATTAATAGATTGTGTTAGCTGTTCATGTTAGCTGAGCTGTCAGACATACAGGCTATAGTTACAGCTGTTGGGTGACATGGAAGCTGTAATTACAGGGTCACATCTCTCTCTCTCTCTCTCTCTCTCTCTCTCTCTCTCTTTAAAGGTCTGTGCTAAGTGGCTCTCCATATTTATTTATTTTTAAATCCAAAATGTGAATGTAATGCATAAGGTTGTGTAAGGTCTTATCTAATGCCATCACTTGGCTGATTTAAGAATTGAGACGAGGCTGCTATATTTAACAGTGAGTTCATTTCATTCAGGTGTGAGGATGGTGGATCAGGAAAGACAGGGGAAGGAAACAGGTAGGTCTAACATTAGGTGGACGGGGAGCCACTTGATACCAACAGATTCATTTCTTAATATTATTAATATGGAAAAACTAATATGGAAAATATATTACATAATGTTTGTTTGACAATATGTCTTAGTGGAGAAGAACATAGGCAAGGAGTGAATGAGACAGACATGTGGTCATTGATGGCATCAAGTCGAGATGAGACCAGTGATGACATCAGGTAGGAGTTCTATTAGTTAGACCACACAAAACTAAATGTCCAGTAGGGTTTGACGTTCTGTTTACCAAACTATTCACTGTAATGAAAATAAAGTACAAGAAAAAAGTGGGCTACAATAATGTGGTTGCCACGGGGGCAACCAGGGGTGATGATTAGGTTTCCACTTGTCACAATTTGGTTTCCAAAAGTTTTGCTTACTCCTCCGACACTGGGTAGTTGCGCCCCTGGGTATAGTTAACATTTCCAATTTAGGAATATTTCTGTAAATGTTGACATTAGGTTTGAACATATGTCACAGACAAATGCACTATTTCCCCCCACTTTCAGCAACTGTGTAACTTAATAACTGAACCTTTTTTTATAAAATTTTATTTTATAAATAAATATAATTTTTTTTAATAATTTTTTTTTAAAGATTTACATCTTCAGTAACAACCAACGTGTTTGGGGCTGAAAGCCACAGATAGGGTCAGGAAGTGAGAACATACCGAGAGAAGGACTAAAAAATTGTCTTTTTAAAGGATTGCTGACAATTGCAAAAAATATACACTAACACCGTCTTTATGCTTTAAGTAATAAGTAATCTGACTCACCAAATATCCAGCCCACAGCCAGGCATTCACAGATAGCCATAAAATTCTGACTGACTCTGGTAGAGCCGTAGAAGTCAATGAGTTGGAATATGTAAATTCCTCCCTAAAGCAAGAAAATTTTGATGACATTTTTTTTTTAAATGAAATGTGTATACTTTTTAAATGGGTTTTTCATAAAGAAAGCTTCATAAATATTTGTGTTCACCTCTGTAACCAAGGTAAGCTGTATGAGGAAGCTGGAGACACAGACGGCGAGGACAAAGATCTTGTGCCTCAATGGTGCACGAAACCACTTTGGAAACAAATCGGTCACCGTGGTGATAAAACTTTCCACTATCACAAACTGGGGACAGAATAAAATGAACTTTTTCATGTGTGTCTTAAAAACATCTATTATTTGTCAATAGGTAATGGGACAAATGGTATTACATGTGTGTCGATAGTCAGCAGAATGAGCATCAGGAAGAAGCAGGCTGTCCAGAACTGTGGAAAAGGCATCAGAGCTGTTGCCTGAGGGTAAGCAATGAAGGCCAAACTTGGACCTGTGAAGTGAACGAGGAGAGACGTGATAACATTAAGCTATATACATATTTATGTTACTTTGTAGAACACTGCCTTCAACTCTGGATGATATACTTGGATCCTAAACATGATGAAATCTTTGAAAATACTTCACCTGACTCGACCACAGTGTCAACACTAACACCCTGTTTCTGAGCCATGAATCCAAGTACAGAGAAGACGACAAATCCAGCAACAAAACTGGTCCCACTGTTCAGCAGACAGAGCCAAAAGCAGTCCCTAGAGGCCACAGAAAGACAGAAAGTCTCTTGTCAAAAGGAAGACATTCCTATGCATACTTGCAAAGTAAATGGCTTCTTCTCAACCAACATTATATGATGTCAAAGTTCTTGTGATATATGACTTATACTTACATATGACAGTTGTTGTTGTACTTATTATAGCTGCCCAGGACATGCGGAGTCCCTGCAGTCAGGCTGTAGGAGAAAAATATTTGAGATCCTGCTTCTATCCAGACCTGCAATGTAAGAAAAGTTGTATAATATACTGAAGTATAGAGTGTTCTTCCTTGCAGTAGTTCTGAGATACTTGATGAATAGGAGGACTCAGGGGGAGGATGTCACCAAAGAGCCATCCATTTCCCAGTCAGTGAACCAAACCCAACACAATGAAGTATCTAAATTAAGGCTGCAGTATGTATAAAACATAATCCATGTCAGATCATCCAATACTGTCTGATACCCCCTTTCTGATATGAAAACAGTAGAAGACAGCATCCATCAAATTTGGTACATTTCCAGAACAGAGAATTTGACAACCATGCCCACCTAAAGCTTGTTTTATGGTTCTGTGGAGGCCTACGTAAGTACCCTGGGGTCTCATTTATAAACGTGGCTTACGCAAAAAACGGGGCTGAAAATGTGTGTACGCCACTTCCCACGCAAAGGTTGTGATTTATAAAAAACAAACTTGACAGGAGAATGTGCGGTACTCCCGCAAATTCTGACCCATGCGTACACACATTTTGGAGACAAAATAGGAATTGTTCGACGCAGATGGTGAGGTGGTGAACTGAAGTCAGACTGCAGAGAGTAAATGGGAATAAGAATACTCGTAATATTTTCTAGTATTGATGCCTCACGCACATTCTTTCACTCCATATCATCCACGTTACCATGAAGATGAAATCCAGCAGTGTTATTTGCGCTTGTACTGAGTAATACTGTTCCATAAACACCTCCAACTCAAATCTTAAATTAAAATTTGTTCTTAATATTTAATCGGCGCTGTCTCGCCGTCACATTGTCCGCTACGGAACGCAGGAGGAGGAGATGGCCCGACTACATGGAATACAGGATAGCATCAAATACCCTACCATTAGATAACGGCAGAACACAGTGTAAATAACTAAATATCTGTCTTTAAAACTGTGCATATATCATCAAATGTCAAAGTCCGGAAATACAGCCGTTATTCTGGCGCAATCGTTACCCTTAATGTCCTCGTTATCAGTCCGAACTTTAATACTGTTTGTGACAAAACCTGCATGAAGAAAAGTGTGTTTGCCTGTTACACTTTATTTCGTCTTCAGATTGTATCTCGGGGTGGGGGATACCACTAGTTGATGCTGTGATTTTGGCAAGGTGTTAACAATCACAAATTGTTGTAAACATATAAATACTGCGGTGAACCCGTGCGTAATGCTGCATGATGGCACTACTGGCCCTGCAGGAGGACTACGCTAATGGAAGAATCAGGAGAGAAAGAGACTTCAGGGACCATGACGATGACTGGCTAATATATAAAATATAATATTCCAGAGGGAAATGGCTGACAGCTAAGTGTTTTTTAAAAATAAATATAATATATAATCTTCAACTTTATCACTAAGGCTTGTTTGGATATAATATATAGTTCTGTTCAATTTTATCATATACGTCTGGTATATCGAAGCTGTCCCTGAGTGCCGTAATGCCTGCGTATTATTAATATATGTAGTCTATAGATCAGGGTTCCATACACTGTGCAAGAACAGGCCAAAATTATAATTAAATTTGCAGCAATTCCTGAACGTCTGAGAAGTTTTTTGCTTTTTCTCCGCCAGTCATCACGATTCGGTGTAATAACTGCCAGTGTCATTCATACACCGATCAGCATTCACGAGGTGCTTTGCATTGAGTATTTATGGTTAAAAATTGGCGTGTACAGGGCGGGATAAGAGGCTGGTCCACGTACGCACGCTTGTAGGTAATCTCTGATTTATAAAAGGAACATTGCTTAAAGATGTGCGTAAATAAATCTGACTTTTTTTTCGGCGCACGCCATTTTGGGCTTTTGGACGTACGTACACTTACAGTAAGGATCTTACGCACAGTTTTATAAATGAGACCCGTGGTGTTTATACTTGTGCGCTGGTGTGTGCGTCGAGCTGGCATGTGTGTGTGTAGGGCGAGCGTGTGGTAAATTGAGAAGTGAGAGAGTGACGGCGATTAGCTTCGGAGCAAGTAGTGACTCTAGAGTCCTAGTGAGAGAACCAAAGTGTCTCCCCTTTTCTTTCTGACCACGGTGGGAAATCTGGAGCAGGAGAAGTTAACCCTCTCCTTGATTTCATGTTGTTTATGGAGAAAGAGAACCAGGAAATGAGTCGGGGGGGAAATGCAACACTACCAAGCCACGGCCGAGTCACGTCGCTGCGATGTGTAGTTACATTTTTCGAGAGGTGCACGTCAGGCTACGGCGTAAGGTCTGGCGTAGACGCAGAGGGGTCTGCGGAGTTACGCCGTTGATTCGACGCAGAAGCATAAAAAACTGCTTTAATGCTGCAACAGATGGTTTGTAAACACAGAAGTATGGATGTATTATATCAACAGAACCATCTAAGGAGCTTTGAAAAAGGCCATATTTCCAAAAATATCTAGCAGATGATTGGATGAACAATCTGTCTACCATTGTTGTTTTGATCAAACAGTTGCCAATACCCAAGTAATTCAAAAGTGGGGATTCAAATAAACTAGTCACCTCCAGGTTAGCCAGGCGGTTCAGGTCTGGATACAGGTAGTAGTAGATCCCTTCCCGAGCTCCAGGTAGAGTCAAGCCCCTGATCAGCAGTATCAGGAGCATCACGTAGGGGAACGTGGCTGTGAAATACACTACCTTAAATGAAAAGAAAGTTGTTAAAGAAAATTAATCACTAAATGTTGTTGATGATTACATGCAACACAAATACAGAAAGTGCCAATCCGGCACAGGGGGCGAGTCCCTAAACTCAGATTGGGGGAGGTGATAGAGGGAGTGTATAATCCAGTTCAGGACATGGCACCGGTCACACCTGCAGCCCATCAGGTAATTAGGGGAGGCATTTACTAAGACCAGCTCCACGCAGCGGAGAGAGAATATAGGAACAAAGAACCAAGCAGGCTACACCACTGTGGCCTCCACTGAGAGCCATCAAATCAATGATTTAGCTCTGTTCTTCACTCAAATAATGTTTTGTTACAAATTTGCTCGTACAAAATACAAAAGAAGAGTTTACTTGCAAAGCGTTATGTGCAAAATAATCGCTTCTCTCGATTAATCTGATTTTGTGATTGTTAGGAGCTGAAATTGTTATCATGACTAAAAAAAAACTGCCCTAAATGGAGATACTGTAATACTGAAAAACCACTGTTTATATATTTATAAAATATTATTTCCAATGACCTTTCCAGAAGATCTGACACCTTTCCAGATGCTGAAGTAGCAGATCACCCAGCAGGCCAGAAGACACGAAGCCAGCTCCCGTCTCACACTGCCCAGCTCCTCAATGCCTCCAGACACGCCCAGCACACGCCGTCTGAGGAGAGGGGGAATTGAACAGGTGCATATAATGTGAGACAAAGAGATGAAGAGGGATTACTATACATATATAATATAAATATGGTATGCTCATGAATATTTAGATGATGCGCGCTGATTGGTTGAGCGAATTGCCATACGAACACATTAGAGACGTGCGCTGATTGGTTGAGCGAATCCCCCATACACACACATTAGAGAAGCGACAGAATCTCATATTCCAAACACTGCAATGTTTCGTTACCAAATTCACTTATGAGACTTTTTTATGCGAGAAATCAACTATATAAAGCTCAAATATGGGCCATTTTATGAAAATTTATGGCTAGCTAATTGCAAATTTGGTAAGACGTGTCGGACTTTAGGAGCTCCACACAGTCTGACGAGAAAGCGGCAGCCTGCTGGGCTACATACCCAGGGCAAAGTCACCCTTTGTGGACACTGCACTACCGGGGCTCCGCGGCCGGCTGCCAGCATAACTATATTATATTTACGGTTTGAATTTCTTCACGCCACTTATATCACAGCTACCCCAAGGTCTTACAAAGCTAACGTTGTGTCCGTTTTTATGAACGTCAGGTGTTTTTTTAGGAGGAGCAGCTAGCTAGCTATATGTCCCATTCAATACAATGGGAAAAGATTGCTGCTAGCTAGCTACACTTTCAGCATAACTATAGTAGCTATATTTACAGTTTGAATTTCGTCACAGCACTTATATCACAGCTATCCCAAGGTCTTACAAAGCTAATAAAATAATGAATTTTTGTGAACACTAGCTATCTAGGGGTTTCGTTAGCTGCGACTGTCCCTTCAATTCTATGTGTACAGATTACGGCTAGTTAGCTTAATTTTCGGCATAATTTGAGTATATTTACAGTTTGAATTTAGTCACGCCACTTATACAACATCTACCTAAAGGTCTTATAAAGCTAACAACGGTGTCCGATTTCAAGTTAATGAATATTTGTGAACTGTAAGGGCTTCGTTAGGTGTGACTGTCCCTTCAATCCTAGGTATGTGTCGCTACAAATGAGGGATAGTTAGCTTCATTTTTATTCTTATTGTTATGGTTTCAGTGTTTTGCTTTGCATTTTGTTCAGTTTCTGTTACCTGTTGGTTCATTTCTGTTGTCTGTATCCGGTTTTGTAGATTTCTGTTTGGTTTTCTCCCTGTTTATTGTGTTTATCCCCTCTTGACTGTGTCCTGTGTTGTGTCACGTTTTTGTGTTTAGTTGTCCTTATGTTTTGTCTGTTTGTCCTGCTTCCTGTTTTATTTTGATAGTCTGGTCTTCTGTCTTGTCATGTCTAGCTTTGCTTTCTGTTCCCGCCTTTGTTGATTGTCCTGCCCCGCCCTGATGTGCTTCACCTGTTGTCTCACCTGTTTCTGATTTACCCATCACCTCATGTATTTAGCCTCTGTGTTCCCCTTGTCTTGTGTCAGATCGTTTTGTCTCTGTACCTGTTTAGTTTGTAGCCATGCCCTTGTGTTTCCTCCCTGTGCCTTGTGTTTGTGCCTGCATCAGTTTGCTCCTGCCTATGTTTTTCCCGTCAGTTTATTTTTTGTGAGTATTCCAGTCTTTCTACTGCCGCTTTTTGTTTTCATTAAATCCTCCACTTCAACGTTTGCCTGACTGCCTGCCTGCTCTCTCTGCACTTTGGGTCCTCACCGTCCCTCACCCGTAACACTTATAAAGCTAACAACAGTGTCCGATTTCAATTTTATAATTTTGTGAATTTCAGAGGAATTGTAAGAGGAGGCTAGCTAGCTCTCATTGAATGAGCTACATCCAGCCGCAGGCTCTATCAATGAGACTTGCGGCAAGAGGCGTTTATTTCACTGATCGTTTCTTTAAATAACTCAACACATTATAATTACACACATAAGATTAACTGGAACCTGTGGTAACAGATTGCTGGCGTAACAAGCTCGCTGACCACGCTCTCACTCACACACACGGGTCATTTAGCAGGAAGAGGGGAGTTACAGGCCCTGCAGCTCTGTCAGAGCAGCGGTGTTTGGTAGTCCATTAGCCCCAAAAACGGTGACATTGCGCGGGTATGGAGTGCCGTGGGCTGCCAGCCGTGAGGGAGCTCTATCTACCTCACAGCAGGCCGGGGTCTGTGAAGGAAGGAAGGCCGGGCGGCGAGGCAGCAACGCAGGCAGCACCGGCCGCTGAACTCCGACACACAGTCGGACAAAATTTGCAATTAGACATCAATTTTCGGAAAACGGCCCATATTTGACCTCTACATAGTTGATTTCTCACATAGAAAAGTCTCAGAAGTGAATTTAATGGTAAAATAGCAGATGAACAATGTATACAATTTCTGAGATCTGCCCGACCTAGAGTCGGAAGACTAGCTGATCTCAGGTCAGTTGTGTAGCCTATGCAAATGTTGGGGCGTGACAAACCGAGAGACTAGAGCCAAATGAGAAGGAGCCGCCGAGTTGACGTCAACTAGGCGGCTTGTTGAGATTCGCCCGTTTTCAGAGGCAGTTTCAAATTGTGAGATTTGCAGAGGAAAGAGGTGTCAATGGGATTTAGAGGTTCTATGTATGTCCTATTTACCCACCAAACTGTCGTTATTCAACTATAACAAAGTAAAATCGGTTTTGCTTTCTATCACCCCTTTAAAAAACAACTGAAGACATATTTGTTTAAATTCGCTTTTGACTCTTGTTTGTAGACTTTGGGTTTTAGGTATTAATCGTTGAAATGATTTTCATTGGTCATTCAATAATAATTTTCTTTTTTCCCTTGTTTATTTTCTGTTGGATTGTACAGTATTTTTACAAATGTTTATCATGTGAAGCACTTTGTGACTTTGTCTGTAAAAGGTGCTATATCAAATAAACGTATCTATCTACATCAACTTTTAGAAAGCTTTAATTTTTAAGTACTTGAAGAACCACAATAAAAAAAATTGAAATCTTTCCTAACGTAGCATGAAATCATAGAATGAAAAACATGGCATTAAAGCATCAAAAGTGAAATAGTGATACAATAATTTACATTTAATTTTTCCTTAAAAGATAAAGAAGTTAAACTCACTCCCAGAACTCAGTTGCAGCAGAGGTGGTGTTGGTCTGATTTGCAGTCACATTAGATGAAGTGAAAGTCTGTAGACCAAGACAGTTAGCTGGGTTTGGGAACAAACACAGATTTAATGAGGGCAAGAGACTTGAAGGCAACCCCAGAAGCTATTAGCCTGACAGCTGAGAGGTTTGCAGGCTAGCAGAGCTATACATAAAATCAAATCCAAATCTGGGGAAATTAGCACTGATCCCAGCAATATAAACAAACACTTTAGGGAATATGATCAACAATTATATACATCCAAAGCTAAAGGGGACACCTCTGTGTGGCTGGAGAATTTGAATCTTGCTAAATTAAAGGTGCTCTAAGTGATGTGATGTGTTTTTTAGGCTACAACAACATGAATACGCATTGTGGAAGTAGCCTACGTGCTAACGTTGCTGCAGTGATGGCTCAACCAGCTCCTTCTTGTCAGTTATTGGCTGGAACACAGTTTGTTATGATTTGTGGGGCAGGTTGGCGCAGTTTGTTTATGTTGGCATTTGTGGAGCCTGAGCTGTCTTCTGTCTTTTTTTTTACAGTGTGTTCAGGGGACAGGCAGCTAGCAGATAGTGAGGAGATGTTTTTTACAGTGTGGTCAGGGGACAGGCAGCTAGCAGATAGTGAGGAAATGTTTGCTGTATGTGATGAAAAAAGTTGTAGCCTAAGAAACGCGTGACATCACTTTATAGATTCTAGATGCTATAAAGTCCTTTCCCAGTGGTAAGAGTGCTGGCCCAGATGGTTTTGGAATAGAATTATATAAGAAATTCCCTCAACAGTTGACTCCCCTCTTGCTCAGGATGTTTAATCACTCATTTGAAACTCAGGAATTTCCAAGTTCCTTATATGAAGCCAATATTTCCCTAATTCCGAAAGAGGGGAGAGATGAAACTGAACCCTCATCTTATCATCCGATTGCATTGCTGAACTCTGATATGAACATTTTCACAAAATTGATGGCAAATAGGTTAAACAAACATATTGCCTCCATTATCCATGCTGACCAAACTGGTTTCATTCCTGGTAGGTTTTCCTTTGTTAATGTTAGAAGTCTAATGAACATAATGTACCATGGCTATAAGAAACATCAGAAGGTGGCGGTACTCTGCTTAGATGCAGAGAAAGCTTTTGATCAGATAAAGTGGGCATACAGTATATGTGGAGGGTATTGGAGGACTTTGGATTTGGTAGCCGTTTTGTCTCATGGATTAAAATTGTATACGCCCATCCTACTTCTTCCATTCTAACAAATCAAGAAAGGTCAACTCCCTTTCCATTACATCGTGGGATGCGCCAGGGCTGCCCTCTCAGCCCACTCCTCTTTGCGATTGGTATTGAACCCCTTGCTATTAGTATCAGGCAACACAGCTCTCTCAAACCCATTCGTCTAGGAGATGTGTACCACCACCTATCTTTATATGCAGATGATGTTGCAATCTTTATGTCACAGCCTGAACAGTCTATCCCCATTCTGTCCCATTTTTGAATAAACTCTGAAAAGGTGGAAAGACTAAAAGGAGATGTTGGCAAGTGGCGCATGTTCCCGCTTTCTATGGTGGGTCGTATTAATGCTATCAAGATGGCAAGATTCCTGTACCTTTTTCAAAACCTTCCTATTTTCCTAACAAAGTCATTCTTTAAACTACTAGACTCAATAATCATGCCTTATATCTGGAGTTTTAAAACTCATAGAATATCAAAAACTCATTTACAAAAACCCAGAGAGAAAGGTGGATTTGGGCTACCATGCTTTCAACATTACTACTGGGCAGCAAATCTTGAAGCTTTTGCCTATTGGCGTGAACAACCATTGAAAAGAAAGATGTCGAAGACAGTTCACTTCCAGCTCTTCTTTTCTCAACACCTGGACTGTCTGTTAAGACAAAAGTGAATAACCGAATAGTTCTTAATTGTTTGAAAATATGGCAGCAAATTAAGAAGTGCTGCAAATTGCCTGTTCTAGGCAACTTGCAGCACTTCTTAATATATCTATTCTCCTGTGTGTCATAACCATGCATTTCCCCCTTCACTCTCAGATGCAACTTTTTATAGTTGGAGGCTAAAAGACATAGTATTTTTAAAAGATCTGTACATTGACAAACATTTTGCCTCATTTACTCAGCTAAAAGACAAGTTTTCCCTTCCATCAACACACTTCTTTAGATACCTACAAGATAGGAACTATGTCCGCCAAATCCTGCCTAATTTTGAATCCCCCCCTGAGGAAAGCAGGGTTTATAGTCTTTTGCTTGGCCCACCGGATTTAAAACACTTGATCTCAGATTTTGTCAAGGTATTTTCGGAACAGGTGACCTATGCCACCCACTCTTTGAAGAAAGTTTGGGAAGAGGAACTGGGTCTCCAGATTGATGATAATGTTTGGGAGGACAGTCTCAGTAGAATCCAATATTGTTCTATTAATGTCAGACATCGCTTAATTTAAGGTCATGCATAGACGTCATTATTCAAAAACTAAACTACATAGAATATATCCTACTGTTTCCCCTCTGTGTGATGGACGTAAGTCAGCTGACGGTTCCTTAACCCACCTCTTCTGTACATGTCCAAAATTGTATGTCTTCTGGTGTGGAGTATTACAATGGTTTTCTGACTGAGCCAGAGGTGGCACTGTTTGGCTACTCCCTGTCTCTATTGACTCATAGTTCCTCTGTACAGCACACCATTATGTATGAAATGTAAATTGCAAAGAGACTGATTTTAAGGCTTTGGAAGTCAGAAGCAGTGCCACTCTTCAAGACGTGGCTAACAGAACTCACCTCTGTATTACATATGGAGAAAATCCGATATGGCATGATGGACAATCTTAAAAAAAAGATTTGGCAGCCATTCTTAGACCATCTTGCTGAATTTGACGGAGAACTTGAACAGTTGTGAGATTCACAATATGCAACTCACCTCTTCTTTGATAAATTCTGTGTTGTTTTAATTTAGAGTACCAGTAATGCAACAGTACATGTCATTGTCTTAAGTAATACGCCCAAGGATTTTGTTTTTATTTTTATTTATTTTTTCTTTTTCTTTCTCCTTTTCTTTTCATATTGGCATATTATTTTACTCCTAATCTTTGCCCTTTTGTATTATACTACTTTGAAAACACTTAATAAACATGAACAAAAAAAAGAGACTTGAAGGCTCTAAATCGTAGGGGTGATGTGAAGGTCTTAGTGTTGTGGTTAGTTGTCAACCTAGCGACCGACTTTTCATTTTTTTTCGTAAACTAAAAGCCAGTTTGTTGTGATCGTGGAGTTAAAGGAACACGCCGACTTATTGGGAATTTAGCTTATTCACCGTAACCCCCAGAGTTAGACAAGTCCATACATACCCTTCTCATCTCCGTGCGTGCTGTAACGCTGTCTGACGGTTCCAGCATTAGCTTAGCCTAGCATAGATCTTGCAGGTAACTGGTTCCAACTAGCCTACTGCTCCCAATTGTGACAAAAGTGACAAAATAACGCCAACATGTTCCTATTTACATGTTGTGATTTGTAGAGTCACAGCGTGTACAAAAAACAAGGTAACATGAGACACAGCCATCTTCTAACAGTAAACAAACTGGGAACTATATTCTCAGACAGGCTTGCTGCGAGCATATCACTCCGCCCAAGTACTGTATTCTTCCGCCCGAGAATATAGTTCCCGGTTTGTTTACAGTTAGAAGACGGCTGTGTCTCATGTTACGCTGTGACTCTATAAATCACAACATGTAAATAGGAACATATTGGCATTATTTTGTCACTTATTCGGAGCAGTAGGATTACTGGAACCATTCACCTGCATGTTCTGTGCTGGCCTGATGCTGCTGGAGCCGTCAGACAGCATTACAGCACGCACAGAGATGAGAAGGGTATGTATGGATTTGTCTAACTCTGGGGGTTACGGTGAATAAGATAAATTCCCATTAAGTCGGCGTTTTCCTTTAAGACACTCTCCCACTTTTTTTTTCCAAGCTTTAAAGTGATGGTTCGGAGTAATTTCACCCTAACCTGACTCCGCCAGATGGATTGCTTCGCATTTGCTCGGCATATCCATCTGGGAACTTTCCGTTGGAGAACTTTTGGGAAGGGGCGGAATACTGGTTATTTGATTGGATGAACCATCTGTCTATCACCTATGTTGGTGATAGACGGGCCAAATCAACCAATCAGATCCACGAAGCGTATGAAAATACAACCACAAGCCCGCCCCTGCTGCTGCAGGCAAAGCATAGCTCGTAAGCTCAGCATGCAAGCAACATGTCGGTAAAGGAGATTTGCCATTTGTGTAACGAGAATTTAGGAATAAAAGTCACCATTTCAGGTTCCCGGACCATATTCTAAAAGAAGGATCCAAGAGAAAAAAAGCCTTAGCGAGCGGCTAACAGAATTAGGGCTACCACTGGCTGATAATACTGGTTTGCTGATTGGATAAACCATCGGTCTATCACCACCTAACCCACCTCAAAACCAACGCTGATTGGCTAACGGCTCCAAATTTTCTCTGCCTCAAGATGCCAGACTGATCTGCGAGTGGAAAACTGGAGCTCGCGAGATCAGGAGGGTCTCACGAGGCTAATTTCACCCTAGGGTCCTTTGCACCATGACCTCGAGCCAAACACCCCCCCCCTAGAAGCTTTTTTCAGCTGGGTCTAACATTGGGAGAGTTAGTGTAGAGTAGCGTTATCAGCTGAATAGCTTAGCGCAGGGGCTAATGGACCCACGTTTGTATCTCGTAAATGACCCCACTAATAATTCCCGAAATGATACCAAACTTCTACACTAGTACGAATAGGTTACTCATAAAACGATGGATTGGAAAGTTTGTAAGTACACCAGAAGTTTATGAACACTTGCCTGCTGCCTTCTGCTCTCTGCTGTTGTTGTTGCTGCTGTAAGACGAGTGCTTAGGGCCGTCTACAAATTACAACACCGAAAAGAGATGCAACAAAAATATTTATTAATTTAACTAGCAGGAGACAAGTAATAACTGAGGTAAGTTTGGAGACATTACCTTATTTAATCATTAAATTAATAAATATTTTTGTTGTATCTCTTTTCGGTGTAGTAATTTGTAGGCGGCCCTAAGCACTCGTCTAACTGCAGGTAGCAGCAGCAGCAGAGAGCAGAAGAGAGCAGGCAAGTGTTCATAAACTTCTGGTGTACTTACAAACTTTCCAATCCATTGTTTTATGAGTACATAACCTATTTGTACTAGTGTAGATGTTTGGTATCATTTCGGGCATTATTAGTGCGGTCATTTACGAGATACAAACGTGGGTCCATTAGCCCCTGCGCTAATAAGCTATTCAGCTGATAACGCTACTCTACGCTAACTCTCCCAATGTTCGACCCAGGTGAAAAAAGCTTCTGGGGGGGTGTTTGGCTCGAGGTCATGGTGCAAAGGACCCTAGGGTGAAATTACTCCGAACCATCACTTTAACAACTTAAAGTGAAATTGCATAAGTCTGACCCGTGTTCCAGGTGTTATCACAGCTGGCCCAGGGCAGCTGGGATCTGAACGAGAACACCAGGTAGAAGACAGCCCAAGCTTCAATTAAAACGTAGATGAAGAAACAGAGTGAAATCGTCAGTTGTCCAAGTCCAATTCCTACAGTAGAAATACAAACCACAGTTAAAAAACATTAACAAAACAGCTTGAATTAATATTTGAGAACATTGTAATTTATTGTATTGGTATAATAGTGTTATGTATACTGTGATTTTACTTTAACTCACCTTGAGCCAGTGGACAGAACTTCCTCCAAGAAGTGATGAATCCTTCCTGGGTGAACTGACCAACTGAAGTCTCCAACAGGAACAGAGGTATCCCACACACCACAGCTAACAGACCATACGGCACCAGAAAGGCCCCTATGCACATTAAATAGAGATACTTCATGTATGCCCGCAGAAACGACAAGTTCATTTTGTGTAATCAGCTTTTTATGAAATGTAGAAGTCGTATGACTCACCTCCACCGTTCTTGTAGCAGAGGTAAGGAAATCTCCACACGTTGCCCAGGCCGACCACATTTCCTGCAACAACCAGAATATATTCTGTTTTACTGGCCCACTGTCCTCTGGCTGCAGCACTTCTCTGATCTTCTCTTCTTCTTCTTCTTTGTCCGTCCATCCTGACATCCAAGGACTTCAGCCGTTGTGTATTCACTATTCAGAATACTGCAACTTTTTTTCTTTTATTATGTATCTTTTCCTTATTTGACTATTACCTGCTATGAACTTATAAAACAAATAGGGCCAGAGGGAGCTATTCAAAGAGTCACCAATCCTGACTTTGTTCAAATATATGTATATGCAAACTGATCTTTGCTGATTTTAGTACCTATAAACCTATAAAAAAAACAGTTCCAGTGTGATTTTCATTTTCATCTTCTTCTGGCTTTGTTCATCTGAAGATCAGGGAAGTCTTCCATTGTTTCTGTTATGATTCCAAAATCCTGGAAACTGCTGATTTTATAACGTTTTTTTTCTTCCTATTTTGACTACATTCTGATCTTAACCCAAAACTCCTACTAAATACAAAACCAGCTCCAGTGTCTGTTTTGCAAGTGCCAGAGGAGTTCTTAAATTAAAACATCCACACTGTCGAAATCATTTAAATATCGAGCCATGGCACAGACAAACATTTAGATAACAGGAGCCTATAATTTCTGTAAAAAAGATAAGACTCTCAGGCCTTGTATAGATTTTCGTGGTCTCAACAATATCTCGATTAACAACAAATATTCTCTGCATTTAATCAGCTCAGCTTTTCCCCCTCTTCATGGTAATTCTGTTTACACTAAACTGGACCTGCAAAATGTGTACCACCTGGTACACATCCGTAAAGGTGACGAATGGAAGACCACCTTTAACACGCCATTGGGACATTTTGAGTCCCGGGTTATGCCCTTTGTTTTGGCATCCTTGTGCTTTTCTCTCACGTAAAGTCTCTCAGGCGGAGAGAAATGATGATGTCGACAATCGGGAACTGCTTGCCATGAAGCTGGCCCTTGAGGAGTGGTGGCATTGGTTGGAGGTGGCGGAACAATCTTTCATCATTTGGACAGATGATAAGAACCTTGCTTACATCCAGTTGGCCAAGCAGCTGAAGCAGCAGGAAGATTTAATGTCTTACCGTCCTGGGTCACGCTCCGTTCTAGAGACCGGTAGCAACCCCAAACCCGTCTTGCCCCCCCACCTGCTGTATTGCAGCTATTACATGTGACATTGAGGAGATTGTTAGACAGGCTCAAACCCAACAAGCTGACCCAGGTAAGGGTCCTCCTAACCGGTTGTTTGTTCCCGAGTCTGTTCGCTCTCAGGTCCTGCAGTGGGCTCACTCGTCACCTCTTACCTTTCACCCTGGAGTCACTCAGACCTTGGATTTTATGCGCCAGCGGTTGGAAGTAGGGTGAAAAGACCATGGTTTGGGTGGGTGGCGTTCTTGACAATGGTTTTGGCTTTGTTTGTACAGCGTTTATGACATGTGTTGTTCTGGGTGTTGACTGCCAGGCAGTGTTGGGGAGTAACGGAATACATGTAACGGCGTTACGTATTCAGAATACAAATTATGAGTAACTGTATTCCGTTACAGTTACAATTTAAATAGTTGGTATTTAGAATACAGTTACATTGTTAAAATCAGTGGATTACATGACGATACTTCTCTGTTTCACGAGTTTATTCACTCTGAATAAATATAAATAAGTTTCAAATAAATAAGTTTCTATCTTGGAAATTCAAACGGCATTTAACATTAAAGAACGAACAGGGAGAATGAAATACAACTAACTGTGCCGTGCAGCCTCTGCTTGGCAGCAACCAGCCTCCTTTCAGCTCCAAATTACTCCACCTCCAACCTGAAGAAGCATCGTAAAGTAAGTTATTTTTTTAATTAGCCAAGGGTAATCGTCTGCTGTAGTTTTACTGGTCACCTTGCTATTTTAACATTGATGTGGGACTTTCCATTCTCCTATACGTATACGTGCTGATGTACTAGCTCCAGAGCCGTTTGACTAGCCCCGTTTGACATGCTAACTAACGTTAGCTAAAATTAGCTTGTGGTAGCTTAGACCGCGGTTAGATTTTTGTAGTATGCAGTTCGGGACTACCAATACAATAATCTATCTGCTTGTTCAGGTACACATTCAGCTGGTTGGAATAAAAAGAACACACCAGTATAGGCCTGTTTAGTAAGCTGGATGTGATAGCCGCATTCCTACACTTATAAAACGCAATTCAATGTGGAAGTAATCCTGAAGTAATCCAAGTATTCAGAATACGTTACTCAGATTGAGTAACGTAACGGAATACCTTACAAATTACATTTGTGGGCATGTATTCTGTATTCTGTAACGAAATACGTTTTGAAAGTATCCTTCCCAACACTGCTGCCAGGTTATTGTTTTTACACCACATAGCTAGGTGCTGAACCTCATCCCTATATGCTGTTTCATCCTCCTCTTTGATCAGGCCCCCCACAGTGGTGTCATCTGCGAACATGATTATGGCATTGGAGCCATAAAAAGGGGCGCAGTCGTGGGTGAAGAGGGAGTAGAGCAGAGGGCTCAACACACAGCCCTGCGGCACGCCATTGTTCAGGGTGTTAGTGGAAGAGGAGAGACTTCCTAATTTAACAGCCTGGGGTCTGTTCGTAAGGAAGTTGATAATCCAGTTGCAGAGTGAGTTGCTGTTGCCAAGCTGGCTGAGCTTGGAGATAGGCTTGGAGGGGATCACAGTGTTGAATGCTGAACTGAAGTCAATGAACAGCATTCTAATGTTAGAATGCTGTTCATTGACTTCAGTACAGACTCCAATACATATTGGGACTGTCCAGGTGGGTGAGTGCCAGGTGGAGTGCTGTGAGAATGTCTGGTTTTATGTTTTATTTAATTATTGCTGGCTTGAGAGCAGGATGTAGGCAATTAAGAAAAGACACATACTAAAAGCAGCAAAGATCAGTTTGCATACATATATTTAAACAAAGTCAGGACTGGTGACTCTTTGAATAGCTCCCTCTGGCTCTTGCAAAACAGCAAGGTAGTTCCCTGCACACTGGAACTGTTTTTTGTTTTATAGGTTGATGGCAGGTAATAGTCAAATAAGGAAAAGATACATAATAAAAGAAAAAAGTTGCAGTATTCTGAATACTGAATACACAACGGATGAAGTCCTTGGATGTCAGGATGGACGAACAAAGAAGAAGTGCTGCAGACAGAGGAAAGTGGGCCAGTAAAACAGAATATATACACATGTATATACATTGATTGGATCAATCTTTTATAGTTTCCCTTTTGATATTAATCTCTCAGCTGTAAAAGGGAGAGGGAAGGAGCTTGAAATTGTAAATGAGTATCTTGGGGTCACATTAGAATTAGTCTTGCATTGCCAGACCTATCTCTATAGAGCTGTGAAGTAAGGTTTGGCTACACCACAGATACATAGCAGAAAAAAATGCCAACAGCACCAATCACTATCGTCTTGGGCAGCACTAACCTCTGGATGCAGAAGCTGTGCTAAAAAAGCAAAGTATTTAGTGTTGTCTTTCTGTGTCCATCTGTTAGTGTATGAGTGGAGCAATTGCAGCAGTATGGCTGAGACTGGATGGGGTAGGGGAAGGGGACAAAGCTTTGAGGCACTGCAAGGGTTTGGTTGGGTAAGAGGGTGTTCACATCTCCATCCCGCTGAGATTTTCTCACGTCTTCTCTTTCTCCTATGTTCTCATCATCCATCTCCTACACTTGATCAGCCAGTCACCCCTAAAGCTCTGATCCTAGAAATCGCCCCTTACATTTTGGCATTTGGTAAGGCTTGTTCCACCCAAGACTTTCCCACCATGCTAACCTGTGCTCTGCTACTGACATATTAGCATACATTTACTAGGGATCAAATTGGCTACATGTTTCCCTTTTGCTGTACAGTGTTTGTGTGACTGGGAGGCTGGGGGTGTTTTTTCTTTAGGACATGAGTTTACTGTTTACTGGACTTCTGCCTGCATCTGAACAGCATTCTATCTGTCCTATACTGCTGTGCTGCATTGCCACCGACTGATTTTTGTTTGTGTGCCTATCCTAAATGTTGTCCTAAATGGTTTTGCCTCTCTGTGTACTCACTAACTGACAGTGTTATCATCTCTTGAATCCGCCGGTAAAGTGAATGGACGAACACTCCCACACTAATTTACTGTCATACTGGGGAGGCAAACAGCAACGCTTGTTTCAATTCAACCCCATCAGCCTGTACATAAACTGTTGTGGGCTTTCTCCTTTGTGTTGTTTTGCGTTGCTCAGCTCTTGAAACAATTCAGTACTGTGTAATTCAGTTCAGTAATTCAGTCACTGACACTGGATCAGTATCGCTTTCATCAGATGCTTGACCTTGTCTATCAGTTGTCTGAGGCGTTTGCAGTTCATCAATGAGGTCGTGAAAGGCAAGCAGGCGAGCCATCCCTTGGACCTCAAAACTCCTCAGTTGCCTACTTCTCAAAAAGTTAAGAAAGTCAAAGAATTCCACATCAGTCGATTCCACGCCTGGCAATTCTCCTTCCTCCACACCTTTGAATGCCATTGCAAGCTTATGGAGTAGGTCTATATTGGCGGAGCTGGTCAGCTGATGAAGCGGTTGCTAGATCTTCCATCACAGTTCTCGTAGAGCGACGAGCTCTGGATACCTGAAGTTTGTCGCTTAGTTCACTGGCTCAGGAAACAGGAAATCAGGATCCCACAGTTCGTCGTTGATTAGATCCTGTCCATCGGGAGGTAATAATCCAGGACAACCCACAAAATGGTTGCCTCCCTAACTTGGTGGTCAGGGGGTCAGGGGGTTTGTTTTTCTCTTAATTTAATTTTGATTGACTGGGCCTTTTTTTTATTCTTTTTTTTTTATTGATTTCTGAAGTTAGCTGTTTTCACACAGGACAAACTGTGCTGTCAGTAATGTATTTTGCACGTTTTTTTACTTGTATATTGTATATTTGTATCTATATATTGTTACTTGTATTATTCCGTTTTTGTTACCTGCCTAGGCACTATGGATGTAAATAGGCATTCTTGCTAAGTCTGGCATGTAAACATCTTATATTTTCATACTGATGTTCATTAACATGCTCTGTAAAAGAAATATTAGCTGAGAGATTAATAACAAAAGGGACAGCAGCCATACACATAATAGAAAATAGTCCAACTGTCACAGAGTTTCATCCATCCATCCATCCATCCATCTTCAACCGCTTATCTGGGGTCAGGTCGCAGGGGCAGTAGCTCCAGCAGGGGACCCCAAAGTTCCCTTTTCCGAGCCACAATAACCAGCTCTGACTAGGGGATCCCGAGGCCAGGTTGGAGATTAGTCCCTCCACCTAGTCCTGGGTCTTGCCCGAGGCCTCCTCCCAGCTGGACGTGCCTGGAACACCTCCGCAAAGGAGCAGCGGCTCTACTCCGAGCTCCTCACGGATGACTGAGCTTCTCACCCTATCTCTAAGGGAGACGCCAGCCCACCTCCTGAGGAAACCCATTTCGGTCGCTTGTACCCTGGATCTCGTTCTTTCGGTCATGACCCAGCCTTCATGACCATAGGTGAGGGTAGGAATGAAAATTGATCGAGAGCTTCTCCTTCTGGCTCAGCTCTCTTTTCGTCACAACAGTGCGATAAATTGAATGTAATACCACTGACCAATCTCCCACTCCATTGTCCACTCACTCGCGAACAAGACCCCAAGATACTTGAAATAACTTGGGGTAAGGACTTATTCCCTACCTAGAGTAGGCAATCCATCGGTTTCCTGCAGAGAACCATGGCCTCAGATTTAGGGGTGCTGATTCCCATCCCAGCCGCTTCACACTTGGTTGCGAAACCAATCCAGTACTGAATATTGAAAGTCGCTGGCTGATGATGCCATCAGGACCATATTATCTGCAAAAAGCAGCGATGAGATCCCCAGCTCACCAAACTGCAACCCCTCCCCACCCCGACTACGCCTCGATATCCTGTCCATAAATATTACAAACAGGATTGGTGACAAAGCGCAGCCCTGGTGGAGGCCAACCCCCACCTGAAACGAGTCTGACTTACTGCCGAGAACCCGGACACAGCTCTCACTTTGGTCATACAGAGATTGGATGGCCCTTAGAAAGGACCTCCTCACCCCATACTCCTGCAGCACCTCCCACAGTATCTCCCGGGGGACCCAGTCATACGCCTTTTTTAGATCCACAAAACACATGTAGACCGGTTGGGCATACTCCCAGGCTCCCTCCAGGTTCCTTGCAAGAGTGAAGAGCTGGTCCGTTGTTCCACGACCAGGACGGAATTGTTTCTCTTCAACCTGAGGTTTGACTATCGGCCAAACCCTCCTTTCCAGCACCTTGGTAAGCCCCACCAAATCTAATTGGTAGCGCTCCACCTCGGGCACAAGTTCCGGCTCCTTCCCCCACAGAGAGGTGACATTCCATGTCCCCAGAGCCATCCTCTGCCGCCCGGGTATGGTCCGTCGAGGCCCCTTACCTTCACTGCCACCCGAGTTTTATATTCACTAATATTTTTCTTTTTGTTTCAATCTTCCTCTGAAGATCTTTTTGGACAGATATCAGTCTCTAATGCATTGAGTTTTATTTAGACCATTGTAAGGAACATTGGAGGCAAAACTAATTTACTTCTTAAAACACCACTGAAAGAACATCTGAGGCACAGTTAAATAAAAAAATTGAAAAACGAACTTAATGGAAATAAGATTAAACTTATCTTATCCCCAATCCAACCCAAGACTAGACAGTCTGAATTCTGAGTACCGTTTTGTGACATTAGTTGTTTGATTGTCCTTCTATGGAATTATTTGAACATGTTGAGAAATGACTGATGAGTTATGACTGAAAAACATGGTGACATGTAATTTAAGAGCTCCTCTGGCAATTACAAAGCAGACATGTACAAATGTTTCTTCAAAATCTACTCAACATTAGACCTAAACACTAGAATGTCTGGTTTTATGTTTATATTCAATTATTGCTGGTTTGAGAGCAGGATGTAGACCAATTAAGAAAAGATACATATTAAAAGCAGCAAAGATCAGTTTGCATATACATATATTTAAACAAAGTCAGGATTGGTGACTCTTTGAATAGCTCACTCTGGCCCTTTTGTTTTATAAGTTCATAGCAGGTAATAGTCAAATAAGGAAAAGATACATAATAAAAGAAAAAAAGTTGCAGTATTCTGAATAGTGAATACACAACGGCTCTTGCGTAACAGCAAGGTAGCTCCCTGCACACTGGAAAAGTTTTTGTTTTATAGGTTGATAGCAGGTAATTCAATCAGGAGACTTCGTTGCAAATATGCAAAGGTTTATTTGTACAAATGCATAATATGAAATGAAATGTTAAAGCTGGGATGCCATGCAGTGATTGGCTTGTGAAATTCATGGCCAATTCTGGTTGGTTTAAATGAAAAGTGAACGCCTCAAAACAGCTTATCAGTTTTAGGAAGAGAGAGAGGTGGATGAAGTTTAGAAGTCTTCCTGAAAGAATGTACTCTGACCTTCATTAGTCAAATAAGGAAAAGATACATAAAAGAAAAAAGTACTGTCTACACAACGGATGAAGTCCTTGGATGTCAGGATGGACAGACAAAGAAGAAGAAGAAGAGAAGATCAGAGAAGTGCTGCAGCCAGAGGACAGTGGGCCAGTAAAACAGAATATATTCTGGTTGTTGCAGGAAATGTGGTCGGCCTGGGCAATGTGTGGAGATTTCCTTACCTCTGCTACAAGAACGGTGGAGGTGAGTCCTAAAACCACAACTCAAGTCTCTCTTTGTTAATGGGAGATGAGTAAAGCTTATAATGTAATGGGTCATTTCCATGAGCGTACACGTCTCTGTATTTATCTCTTTTTTTTTTTTTTTATTGTGAAATACCAAAAAGACTTTGGACAGATTTGGAGTCTTTGATACCACCAACTTCGTCTACTCCTTTAACCTTAAAGATATGATCTGTTCCTATGATAATTCAGGTAATGGTGCACTTGAGTATCTAATTAATTTCTAATAATTCTATATGCCACATTTTATATTCATAAGCAGAATTTTTCATTTCCTAATTGTGTCTCATAGAACTTAAATCTCTACTCAAGTCACTTAGACTGCTGAATAATGTTGAAGAATATATTGTGTAAGAATAGAATGTCTTGTAGCCTGGGATGACCTTGCTCTCTCCTCTTGTCTGCCATGTGTAAGATAAGACATTTGCAGAATTACTGGAGCAAAGTGCTCCTGATAAACAGTTGGAACAGAATGCACCCAATGAAATATATAATAGTGACAAACAATCTTTAGGCCAGGAGAGGAGGAGAGGAGGAGAGGAGGAGAGAACAAGAGCGATTCCAGGGCTAGCTTGCATTTCGCTATCTTCACGGGAAACCGAATGTCTGAGCTATGGCCAACTGATTAGTGGCGACAGACACCATGGCAGAAAGAGGAACCTGGAGAAGGATAAAAGAGTAGGGCAGAGAGAGGTCCGTGGTCAGACCTGGAGAGACTGTGTTGAGGATGTGACAGTCTTGAAGGAGTTCTGAACTATATATATATATATATATATATATATATATATATATATATATATATATATATATATATATATATATATATATATAGACCAGAACAGAGCAGAATCGGTCAAATATTTTCCTTCAATAACGTAAAGAGTATTAAACTTGTGGAAACTGAAGAGCTGTTTTGCCTAAACCTCTGACTAATTGTGAATTCATGTTTAAATGTACCTTGTTATTTCTTTATGTAATGAATGTGTTCACACTTGATGTAAATGTGCTATTGATGTTTACCTGATTCTTTCTATGCTGCATTTGCCAATAAAAAGAAAAAATAATGTCTCTGTATTTACCAAAGGGGCCTTTCTGGTGCCGTATGGTCTGTTAGCTGTGGTGTGTGGGATACCTCTGTTCCTGTTGGAGACTTCAGTTGGTCAGTTCACCCAGGAAGGATTCATCACTTGTTGGGGGAAGTTGTGTCCACTGGCACAGGGTGAGTTGAAGTAAAATGTGCAGCCAAATTCATACTTTGTACATTATGCTGTCATTCTGTAATGTTATTCTAAAAAATATTTGAGTCCTTCGGACAAGCTACATTTGAATTACCTTCACAGGTTTAAACATTTTAGACCTTGCTTATTGTTTCAGGAATTGGATATGGATGTTTCATGATGAAACTTTATGACTTCAGCTACATTTTAGTCCAAGTCTGGGCTCTCTTCTACCTGGTGTTCTCATTTAGATCCCAGCTGCCCTGGGCCAGCTGTGACAACACCTGGAACACGGGTAAGATTAGATAACATTTCACTCAAAATGAACTTTGTATCTGTACAAAACTGGTTTCAGTTGTAAGTATAACTGAATGTCAATCCTTTGTCATATGGTTGATACTTGCCTAATGGAAAATGAGCTCTCCTACAGGATAAATGTGAATCAGATCACCATGTACTGTAGATATGTTGTTGGAATATCTTGTATGGCAGTCATCCCTCTCACATTTACCATTATGAAATCTGTGTTTGTATCCAAACCCAGCTAACTGCCTTGATCTTCAGACTTTTAATTCATCTAATGTAACTGCAAATCGGACCAACACCACCTCTGCTGCAACCGAGTTCTGGGAGTGAGTGTTTTTCTTCTAATGACCCATAATACATTGTTAAATACTGTGTCACTAATATGCATTGTTTTACCCTGTGTTGCAGCAGTAAAAATGATGTAAAATAATTCCTGCTAGATGAACATTTCAGCATCATAAATGTACCCATGAAGACATTGTTCAGTGTAATTTTAATTAATGGTGTGTACAGATTAAGCACTCTCACTGTTCCCTCTATCACTGCAGACTATTCAGCATTTTGCAATGCTATGTTAGAAATAGTTTGTTTCAGCCTTTTCCTAGGTCATTATTAAATATGTATTTAAAGTGGAATTACAGACTGCTCAATACTTTCTCCTCTAATTGCCACTGTCGCAATAGCCACTGCTAATGCTTGCTCTTGAGGGAATTACTGTAATTGTTGGGGTTTTGGAATTTATAGAGTGTGGTCTAGACCTACTCTATCTGTAAAGTGTCTCGAGATAACTTTTGTTATGATTTGATACTATAAATAAAATTGAATTGAATTAATGCAGGCACAGAACGTAAATGCATGTTATTGCTTGCTGGCCAGTCTTTGCGTGGTGTCCTTTAAGCTTTAATTTCAACATTTTCACCCTTTATTGGAAAGTATAGAAGCAGACAGGAAAGAAAGAAAAAGTGGTTGCCTTGGATTGGATGCCCCAAATCATTAAAATTGAAAAAACAGACAGTTTCTGACAGATCTATATGACTCCAGAGTAAAATATGCAATTATTCTGGAATTTATTGTTATCATTTGGCATTTGCCATATTCCCCCTCTGCTCAGATGGCGTGTGCTGGGCATGTCTGGAGGCATTGAGGAGCTGGGCAGTGTGAGATGGGAGCTGGCTTTGTGTCTTTTGGCCTGCTGGGTGATGTGCTACTTAAGCATCTGGAAAGGTGTCAGATCTTCTGGAAAGGTGAGTTTAAGAATGCCCTATAGACAGTGCTTTTTCAGTGTTACAGTATCTCCATCAAGGGTGTAACTTTGGATTCAACATTGTGGGGGGTTGAGATCTCCATTTTTGAGCGAATTTGAAATTTTAATATAAATTTAAAATATCAAGCGCTTCATTTCCTGCATTCTGGGCAATTTTTCTGCAACAATTTGTGCCTTTTCTGCATCAAATTATGGTGCAAATGTATTTATTTATGTAAAGGAAATTATAATAGCTTTTTTGTGGGGTTGCACTATTTAATTCAATTCAATTCAATGAACACTGGCAATAATAGTCACAATTAAAGCTGCAAGCATCGTTGGACGGGCCCTCGCTCCTCTGCCCGCATCAGGGTTACTGGCGGATGCCGCTCCTTGCGACCGCGCAATCACCAATGAAAAGGGATGATACCTCACACAAGACTCTACCTTAAATGGGTCACCAGTTATGAAAAGGGGCATGGCTTAAACATAGGGCGCGGGCCAAACCATGACCAATGACAAACAAACTCTCTGCTGAGTTCAATGATACCTCACACAAGACTCTACCTTAAATGGTTCTATCACAAGTAGACCACACATTCTAAGTTTCATGTAAATCGGATGATGTTTATCATATAAGGCTGATTTCCCGTTGCCAGCGGGGGGCACAATGACCAAAAGTCAATATTGGCCTGAATATGTCCTCAGGCCTGGACTCTTATTGATTGTGGGAAATTTCAAGCAGATATGACAATGTACACTGTAGTTACAGCCACTTTCTCGTTCATCGCTAAACACTCAAAATGGCCGCCACGCCACGCCCACACTGTTTGATGAAAAGTTTTTCTTTTAATAAATTTGAGATGGTCCAAGTCCATCGGATGAAATCTCTAGGAGGAGTTCGTTAAAGTATAGCACCTTGACTTTTAGGCCAACTTCCTGTTGGCACTAGGGGGCGTTATGACTTTGAGCCAATATTGGCCTTTAGATGTTGTCAGGGTTGGACTCTTCTGAATCCTGAAAAGTTTAGAGCCAATTGGACAATGTACACTCGAGTTACACACACTCTTTCGATGGCGAGACAAAATGGCCTCGCTGCCACGGCCATGCCCTATGATGGAAAGTTTTTCTTTTAATAACTTTTCATCTAAGGTCTTATGATGGCACAGAACAAATTTGAAGTTGATTGGAGGAAATCTCTGTTAAAGTACGACATGTGGAAATGGCCAAAATCGCACTAATTTCGAACTTTCAATTCAAAATGGCGGACTTCCTGTTGGGTTTAGGGTTTTGGCTCCAATTACATTTTTTGTACGTCTTGACATGCTCCATATGTGTACCAAGTTCGTGAGTCTACGTTAAACGTACTGCAGGTGTTTCCTAATAATATTGCCTAGAGGAAGCATATATAAGGTGAAAAGAATGAATCGAAGCACTGAGCCTTGAGGAACGCCATGGCTAACTTTAGCGTCCCTGGAGGATTCTTCATTAACATTAACAAATTAAGATTGATCAGATTAATAGGACTTAAACCAGCTTAGTGTTATTCCTTTAATGCCAACTAAGTGTTCCAGTCTCAGTAACAGGATGGTATGGTCAATAGTGTCGAATGCAGCACTAAGATCTAGTAAGTACGGAGACAAGTCCTTTGTCTGAAGCAGTTAGAAGGTCATTAGACACTTTCACCAGTGCCATCTCTGTGCTATCATGCATTCTAAATCCTGACTGAAAGTCCTCAAATACACTATTGCTATGTATAAAATCACGTGACTGATTAGTGACAAGGATCTTGAAGAGAAAGGGGAGATTAGATAATAGGTTTATAGATGGCTAAGACCTCAGGATCGAGGGTGTGTATTTTCAGAAGAGGTTTTATAACAGATACTTTAAATGACAGTGGTAGTTAACATGTTAATAAGGACATATTGATCATATCTAGTAATGAAGTGTTAACCACGGGTAACGCTTCTTTAAGTAGCCTCGTTGGGATGGGGTCTAAGAGACCGGTAGTTGGCTTAGCTAAAGAGACCTTTAACATTAATTGTTGAAGGTCTATAGGATAAAAGCAGTCTAAGTGGAAGTCGTCACTACTCAGAGCTAGAGGAATAGATGGCTCAATATAGCTGTGACTCTCTGTCAGCCTGGCTACAGTGCTGAACAGAAACCTTGGTTTGTTCTTATTTTCTTCTATTAGTGATGAGTAATAGTTTGATCTGGCATTTCTGAGGGCCTTCCTATATGTTTTCAGACTGTCTTGCCAATCTAAACAAAATTCTTCCAGTTTGGTGGAATGCCATTCACCGAAATTTGTTTTAATTGCGAGTTTGCTAGTTATACCAAGGTTTGAGTCAAGTTTCCTTTGCTTCATCATCTTCTTTTTGAGAGAAGCAACAGAGTCTAAAGTAGTCCGTAGCGAGGCCATAGCACCGTCATAATTTGGGAGGGACTAAAGTTAACAAAAGAGTCCACTGTTATATTAAGGAACATCATTGAATTAAATGCTGAGGGCTGTAGTAAAGGGCTGTATTTAAAAATAACATTAATACTGTTAAAATCCTGCTGTAAATAAATTGACAGCAATAATTAACATAAAAAAATATTTTTAGGTGGCGTATTTCACAGCTACATTCCCCTATGTGATGCTCCTGGTCCTACTCATCAGGGGCCTGACTCTACCGGGAGCTTGGGACGGGATCTACTTTTACCTGTATCCTGACCTGAATCACCTGGCTAACCTTGAGGTGACCATTTGATTTAAAACCAACTTTAGAATTACTCAGTTATCAATAATGAGGAACACAATTTATAATCTGCCTTCATTTTTTTTTTGTTTGTATATTTCTGTTCCAATGCATTTATGTGTTTGATCTGTACCATTAGTACAGACAACTGCATTAGTAATTGCTTGTAACTAATGACAACAAAACTGTATCCACATGATACAAGCCTTCCGTAATCGCGCACCACCCCCACCCCTCCTCCACGCAGTTTCCTTTAACTAAGGAGGACACGGAGAATTAAAAAAACATAATTGACTCTTCAGAGAGGTAATTAATTTAACTTGATTTTCTGTGCACCAAAAACGCCGGACAACACAATCTTCTGAACATAGCCATACTGAGAAATACTGAGAGAGTTGTGTGGAACTGAATTAGCTAATTAGCTTTGTATCAACTCATTTGGCAATGGCTTGAATGTAACAGATGTTCGTTAATATCCAATTCCAAAGTTACGCACTAAAGCTTTAAAACCGCCTAAATACGATCCGTGGTAAAACTGCTCTAAGCTGGCCGTTCCATTGTTTTCCTATGGGGAGAGCTGTTCCGCCCAACTATGCGCAGCTCTATTTCCACAGCGCTGCTGAGAAAGGTCTGACAGAGGAACATACACTCGTGGATTGGAGAAAAAAACGTTCTTGGTTGTCAGCATTTCTTTAAACCTATAACAATCATCTTTGGCGACTCTGCAAAATAGTCACGGGAAGGAACTTGTTTTGGTGGAAACGCAAATGAAAAGGCCACGTACAATATTAAATGAAGTTAACTGTTGACACGATACAGTAACGTGAGCTATTTAAATTAGCTATTAGAGGATACATGGTTAAACCTCTTACCAGTGTATCTCCTTGTGTACTTCGTCTACAGCAATCCCACCAATCGGTCCTAAAACGTCCCAGTTAGAGAGTAAATGTTGTAGACATATTCTTTGTAAATCTTTACAATCATTCTCCGAAAGAACCAAGCAGGCCTGCCTTGGAGCACCATCCAAATTTTCTTCCAAACTTGATATTTTCAGCGTGTAACGTTGCTCAGAGGTTCCGGTTAATGTTCCTCGATCTGACCAGAGTTTAAAGTAAACACAAAGAAAGCGGCATTAGGAGTTATCTATTAGGGACCAAAACATCTGTACAAATTTCCATGGCAATGGCATAGTGATAATAGCGACAGCTAACCAACGGTCACAACCAAATTTATAAAACCCAAATTTCAATCAGTAGAGTTATTATTTTTCCTGACATTACAGGTCTGGCTAGAGGCAGGATCCCAAATATTCTTCTCCTACAGCTTGACTATAGGGACTCTGAACGTTCTGGGCAGCTATAATAACTACAACAACAATTGTTACAAGTAAGTATAAGTTAGATATTACAGGGACCTTCTGTTATATTCAGGTTAGAAATTGTATGTATGTGATCCATTTTCTAAGTCTGATCTCAATTTGTTTTCTCTCCTGCGTTTATGACTAACAGATAAGGGTTGCCAGGATGATCTAAGTTCTATACATTCCATCTGATTGTACCTGGGGGACATTGTTTTGTGTTAGTTACTTGTTTCTGTGAAAAAGGTGAAATGTTTGGCAGGTGATGTACTGCATGTACTTTGTATTAGAGTGCATGGAGAAATTAAAACTAAGCTGAAAGAAAACAATAATGCACTTTAACTGGCAAAAGCTTTTTTCACCTGGGGTCCGTTTCAGGAAGGAAGTTTAACAAACTCTGAGTCTTAAGCCCAAGACACACCAGGCCGATAATCGGCCGTCGGACAGTCTGGCGAGGTCGGTGACTCGAGTGTGTTCAGTGTGTCCTGTGCCGTTGTCCGTCTGAGGGGCTGTCGCCCTTCATTAATTTTTTCCACAGTATCTTTATTTATTTCCAGACATAACATTTACATATAATGACTGGAACTCAAAACTCCTGCCCCAAACTCTGCAGATTCCATGTCCATCAAACCCTGACCAAGACGTAACAACAAAACAACCATACAAATAAAAAATAAATTATGAATAACTAAAGAAAAAAGAAACTTTTTTTTTGTGATCAAATGAAGAAAAAAGAAACTTAAAGGTCCAATATGTAATATTTGTACTGTAATAAATCCAAAAATGACACCAATGCCTCATCAGATATTAAGGGAACATGTTAAACTGAAATACTATCTTTTCTGACAACAATGCTAATTTCAATATTTTTCTTTTTGAAATTTACATTCCGTGACGGAATTTATGTTTATGTTTTGATCTGTGTGTTGTTATCAACGGCCCAGTTTGACAGGCAGGCCGGGTTGCCAGATATATACCTGTAAAAACGTAAACCCAGCGCGCTACAGCTGTAACGGTAGTACAGCCATGAAAGCAGCAAACAAACCAACAGGATCAACGGAGATAGATTCTACATGACAAAAAAAAAAAAAACAGCATGTTTCTAACAGTTGCGTGACCAGAGGCGTAACAACCCCTGGTAAATATTGGAGATGTATTTGAAAGATGGAGACAGCTTAGAGCCCAAAAGGACGCAGAGTTGGCTTATTTTCTCCTGAACCGGTAAGCATTAGCTTCAGGCTAATTTATCACAGCTACTAGGGATGGGCATTTTTTGTCATTTCAACATTTGTGTACTCACATTGAATTATATAGCTAGAGTAACCGAGTTGGTTACTCATAAAAAACAATTGAGACATAGCCAGTAAAGTGATCCCGACTGGTCCTGGCTAACGCCGCCATGCTAACCCTGCTAACTGTTAACGTTACCGGGAGGACCAGGCATGCAGCCCATGGCTGTTTACAGCGTGTAGCCTCTTCAGCGGCTGGAGCCGACAACGGTGAGTTATTTTAAGCCACGAGAGGGGGGCTGTAAATCGGAAAGAGGGGACTATGAGTTTGCAGTGTGTTTAGCGATTGTTGCCGTAATTCTAAGCCAATGAAGTGTGTTCCATCGGCAAGGTAGTGGTATTTTTAGCGTTTCGTATTGTAATTCTAAGCCGAGGAAGTGTGCCTGACTGGCGTGTGGAGAGAACAGTGAGGTTGTTGTGTTTTTAGCGGTTCATACTGTAATTTTAAGCCGAAAAAGTGTGTCTGTTAGTTGGTTACAGAGCTCCACGTGAGCACGGGCTTTTATGACTGTCAATATAGCCAGCATCTAACGTTAGCTACTCGGCTGTGCTGTGGAGTAATGTCTGGCTATGTGAGACTAGCATCTAACGTTAGCTACTCCGCTGTACTGTGGAGTAATAACTGGCTATGTGAGAAAAGCGTCTAGCAGCATTGTTGTGAATGCTGCGGTCTCAGCCTGGCCACCCCCGTGAACTTCGAGTCTGGGCAGGAGGGGGCGGGGGAGACGACTCTCCAGTATTTTGAATTGGTAGTGCAGTAACTATTTTAACCGCTAGCTGCCAGTATTACACACAATATTACATATTGCACCTTTAAATACAAAATAAAATAATACAAATACTACATAAGTAAATAAAAAGGGGGGACTAAGTACAAAACCAACCGTGCACTGCTCATACTCACAACTGTGCACTACACATAAATGAGATAGTGATCATTCAACACCAGACAGTAAACATTTTACCCCAATGAACTACAGAGGGCCACTTATGGGTCATCCCTAGGTGTTTCCACCAAACAAGACAAGTCTTTATTTGCAAGTCTTTGGTACACGCCCTCTCCCACTCCTCAATGGAGATATTTTCCTGTAGGTCCTCTCTCCAGGACTCAAGCTTATTTACTGACGTTTCTGAGGATTCACCAACCAGTTCATTATATATTTTGGAAATCAAGCTCCTTCCCTGGTAGTCTTTCACCATCATTTCTTCGAGTGTTGATAGGCTAGGAATGGCAAAGGACTGATTTTGTTGTTCTAATGAAATCTCTGTTGTAAATATCTAAAGAACTGGCTGCGAGCTATGTCGTGCTTGACAACAATTTAAAATGTTAACCACCCCCCCCCCCCCACCACCTCCTCCTGGGGGGAAGAGATCATTTCCCCATATCGGACTAAATAATGAGAGCGAGTCAACTACTTTGAGATATTTCTTAACCTGTTGCCACACACTAATCACATTTTTAGCCATAGGATTCTTGGTGTTATTTTTGAGTTTCTTAAAATTAGCCGAGTACAGGTAAATGAGCAAAGGCAGCTTCAGTGTATCACCTTACACTTCTCTCCACAGTGGCACATTCTCCTCAGAGTAGTAGAACATCAGTGTTCTCAGTTGCGCTGCCCAGTAGTATCATAGTGGGTTTGGGCATTTAAGCCCTCCTTTATCATAAGGCAAGTACAACAATGATAGGCGCATCCTGTGGCGTCTATTGTTCCATAGAAACTTGATGAAAAGTGTATTCAGCTGAGAAAATAAATTGCTTGGTGGTGGCAGAGGTACATTTTGACAGCAACAGTTTAGGAATAGGAAGAACATTCATTTTGAGAGTATTTATTTTCCCCATTAACGACATTGGTAAAGCAGCCCATCTATCTGAAGAATTTGAGATCTCTTGCATAACTGGTCTATAGTTAGTTTCTATGATATTGTTAAACAAAGGAACAATTTGAATGCCTAAATAAGAGAAGCAATTGACGACCTTAAATTGTGCAACTACATAAGTTGGATTTTCCCTGTCTACTTGGTTTAATAACCTAATGGATGTTTAAAACTTATAACATGAAATCTTACCGAACTTCCTAATCCAGTCTAGCAGGGCCGAGATGGATTTGTTGGTGGTTTTGAGAAAAACAATTGTCATCTGCATATAAAGTTAAACAGTGCTCCGTCTGTTCTATGGTTATTCCAGAAATGCTATCATGTGACCTCACTGCAATTGCCAAAGGTTCAATTGCCATAATGAACAACAATGGAGAAAAAGGGTCCCCTTGTCTACACCCTCGATTTATTTTTTTTATAGTTTTTGAGATATTACTGTTAGTCCAATTACAAAAATTCTCTCCCAAACCAAAGCGTGCCAGAATCTCAAACAAATAAGACCATTCCACTGTCAAACGCTTTTTCAGCATCGATTGACCGTAAAGCAGTGTCTGGGGCCTCCTTTTGATGATAAAGAATGTTCAAAATCCTTCTAACATTATGGAAGCCTTGTCTGCCACGAATAAACCCGTTCCGATCCCCCCCAATTATCTTAGTTATTATTTCTTTGATTGTTTTTGCTAAAATCTTACAAAGTATTTTCAAATTATTTTCATTTATTATTTGGTTTACCTGCCTTCAGGAGCAGAGTAATTAATGCTCCTCTTTGGCAAGGTACCATTTTGGAAAGGACATTTCAAAAATTGGAGTTAGCAATTTATTTTAAATTTTTTTATAGATTTCAATTGGTAGGCCATCAGGCTTGGGAGTTTTTCCTGCTTTAATCTTAATTTATCAATTGCAGCAGATAATTCCTCTACTATAATATCTTTCTCCAAATTAGTCCTAAACTTTTCTGGTATATTGGGTATATTTATACAATCTAAAAACTGAATTTTCATTAATCATTTCTGTACTATAAAGACCCTCATAACATTTTATGAAGGTTTCATTTATTTCTGTTGGATCTACAATGGTTTCTCCTTGATCACTCTGCAGTGACAATATATCTCTTTTGCTCTGTAGCTGCTTGAGCTATGCAAGAACTTTCCCAGGTTTTTCACCCTGATCATAAGACTGCTTAAGTCGCAACAGACTGGCCATCGCTTTTGATGCAGATAATTCATTGTATTGTGCTCTAAGCAGCAATAGATTTTGATGAGATTCTGTTGACCCTGTTCGATAATACTCATTTTCTATTTCCTTTATTTTCATCTTTAAGTTTTTTTTTTTTTTTAAAGTCAATGTTGCGTTAGAGCTTGTGATGCTGATTATTTGGCCTCTAATATAAGCCTTAAAAGCCTCACATCTCACGCTTGCTGAAGTTTCTGTTGTATTAGTTTCAAAATAGAAACTGATTTGTTCATCCAGAAAAGAGACAAAGCCGGGGTCGGCCATTTTTGTTCGCAACGCCAAATCTTAGCGTCTTTCACTAGCTTTAAGTCCTGGTATACCAATGAGTTGTGAGCATGGTCTGGAATTAGGATAGCATCATAAGAGCATTCCTTGACTTTGTGCCTTAGCTCTGCAGATATAAAAAATAAGTCAATTCTTGAATAGGACTTGTGTATGCCGGAGTAACACGAGATAATTTGCTCTTTTAGTAAATGTCCTTGAATGATAAGGTATCGTCCAAATTTGTCTTTGATAACCTTAATCACCTGGAGTGGTATTGACTCATGCACCAGAGCAGTAACACCTCCAGCTCCAGAGTTAAACGATGCAGAAAAGACCTTGCCTCTCCACCTCCTCCTAATTTTCAGATCCTCATTGTACATCAGGTGTGTTTCCTGAAGAAACACAATATTAGACTGCATTGATTTTATCCTGTCCATGACTTGTTTGACTTTCTTAAGTTTTCGTAACCCCCTGCAGTTCCATGATGTGATTTAAATTTCTATCTCACTAGACATTTTGTATAGTTATACTCCCCAAACATTTTAAGGTGTTTGAAAAAAGTAAAAAATTAAATAAACAAAAGACGAACATAAATAGTACTACTGATGAACACTATACCCAAACCAACACCCATATCCAAGACACTTAGCCTGAATTTCTTTCCCCTGTAATCTTAAAACTTCCAGATAGCTGTTAACTGTTCCACCCCAAGGGTAAGACAGTATCACTGAGCTAACAAACAACTAATTATAACACAAACCTTACACTCCCATGCTACCATAATTAAACCTTAAACATTTTTCTTTCATAAGCACCCTCATTTTACTATGAACTAAATCAAATTTCACTCTCTGAAGTCACTATATTGTTCCAGGAGAATCTTAACAGAAATGAAGAAGTGAGGTAATATAACCCCAAATACTTTAAAGTTAACAAAGGGACAGTTGTCAAAGACACTTCTGCCTCTTAACTCTTGTTTATAAAGAGCCAGGGGGGTTGATCGGTATCATCGGGAGGACAAATGCTATCATTGTTTTTTGGCAAGGTATACAACCCTAGTACTAGAAAAATCACGATAGCAGTGCAGGGGTAGTAGCGAAATCACTTTTTTTCAGCTCATGAAGGTAATAACCCCCTAAGATAAATTCCATTTTTGAAATCTGGTGTAAATCTGGTTTAGGCTCATGGTAGGGATATTGTCAATATTCTATAATATGGTGCTTGGTATCGTTGGAAAAGGGACCTTTTAGGCTTTCATTTAAGCCCAGTACTGAATCTGTCTGACAAACACAGAGGTCACATGACTTCTTTAAACCAGAAATAACACACATTTTCTCACAATTTCCGCCTAAACTGTATGCTTTCTTTTATCCCTGGGGCATGAAAGAACACCAGGGACACAAAACTCAACAACTTCAATACTCAAGGCACTCTGATGATTCAGAAAATGCACACTATACCCATACTGTTTATTTGTGAGAGCCTTTAGAGTACAGCACAAGTCTTCAAAATAGAATGGAGCCAATAGAATGGACAAATAGGATGGAGCCCTATTAGTTGTAAAAGTCAATAAAGAAACAGGTTGTAAAGTGAATATTTAATCAAAGACGTATGTTGATATCCATTATTTTATTATCTAATCATTTTCATTTTCCATTTCTTCGTCGTCTTCATCTGAACTTTCTATACAGGTCTATACCTGGTTTTCACACTCACATTTCAGTTTACACATGCACGCACCTGAGGCCATTTGTAAGACACATACATCATGGGAGTGAACACTTTTTTTGTACAGTTGCAGGCGAGTAGATCCATGACAGCTTCAGGTGCTGGCTGGCCTTCCATCCAGTGCATCACCAACTGTTCACCTTCCTCCTCTGTCTCCATCTTCCATCATCTGCCAACAGGGCTTGGCATTTATGGCTCCTTTTCTAAACATTTTCTCCAAATACCAGCCTGATAGTTAGCTGGCAGTGTGTGTTGCCTCAAGCCAGGGACGTCGTTAGGCCTGTTTTAGGGGGGCTGAAGCTACCCCAAAATGTTCCTAAGCCCCCCCAAATAATTAGAAAAATAATATATATATTTTTTTTTTTTTTTTTTTTTACAGTGCACTCTGTATCACTCACTACTTTGAATCAATCTTCCTTCACCATTCATCTATATGTGTCGTCGTGCACTGCAGTCAGTTTTATTTATATTTCACGAACTGTCAGCTGGTGGAAAAGGCCGAGACGGAGGCTCAACGAGCCCGCGTGCACGTAACGGTATGTGGACGAGCGAGGTAGAGAGGGACTGAAGAGAGAGAGCGCCTGGCGGCATTAAAACAAAGCAGGAAATCCGAGAAATAAAACGTTGTTTTCGCCGATTTATCACTCGAAATGCAATTGTAGCAAGCATTTCACTATCGCTAACGTTATCCAAATTCATATTTCGAAACAACAAATAATATATCCAGCTACAAGAAAAACGGAAATTCGAAAGTTAAACAGAAGTACAAAGAGTCGATGGCTATGAAGATGATAGGCTACACCGTCTCGTCTCGTTGGTGTCTTTCTTTGGTCTGAACTTGCTACTGCACACAGAGTGAGTGATAGGCTACAGAGTGAAATTGTAAGTTGTTGTTAATGACTTTTACTTGCTTAACTTTAGCTACGTTTACTTGAGGTAAAGATAAAGGGATTTTTTAGCTGACTATGGTAAACAATAGTCTAGCTAGAGTGAAATACAAGAAATACCTAATTAACCTAGTTAGTTATCCAAAGTTCTCTATTCTTTGCCATTAATATAGCATGCTATCGCCATAGTATTAACAGTCCCCACAGAATGTTGTCACTGAAAACTAAATGTTATAGAGACACTATTAATGCTATTGTACTGTTATATCATTCAATTTATTGAGCAGATGGATACTGGACGATATTTTGAGAGAAAGAGAGAGAGAGAGAGAGAGGGAGACAGAGAGAGAGAAACAGGAGTTTGGCAGGGCAGCTGATTCTAAGGGAATTGGCTTGATTGAGGTAAGTTATGTTAGTGGTCTGCAGCAATAGTTCTCAAAGTGGGGTCCAGTGACCCCCAGGGGTCCTTGAGGGGGACCCCAGCAAAAAGTGAAATAACTTATTTTCACTATAATTCCATCCATAATTAACACAATGTTTCATAGATTCATTCATAGACTTTCTGTAATAAAACATCTAAAAGCAAAAATCCTATCAAATGGGGACCCCTGGACAAAATCTAATCAAATGGCTGTTTGTGGTCTAATCGGCATTTCAGTTTAGGGGTCCTTGATGTCTAAAAGTTTGAGAACCACTGGTCTACAGGGCTAAGAAAATGTGAGGCGTTTTGTTTTCTTCCTAAACAGGCATTTGTTGGCAGGTCTAGGCACTAAGGCATAGCCTAAACTAAATTATTTTATGATATTTATTATATATGCTATATTCTGACCAACTTAACTTTCTACATTATGTTATACAGTATGTAGATTTTGTAGGCTAGGCTCTACATGAACATACATACATATCAGTCCCTCCAGGAATTTGCGATGTTGCGATTGCAACAATTCATGCAAATTCATCCAATCACCTTGGTTTTTATTTTTAAAGTATAGTATACACAATAAAAATCAATTTTTTTTGCAATTTTCAGTCTCTCGCAACTTCATTGCAGCAAAAATATAAGTACGTTCCCCCCATGCAGCTTTGATGCAGCTTTGAAGTATCTAAAAGCTAACATTAGAATAACATTTGTAAGTAAGATTTTACAAGGTAAAGTTTTGCATAGCCTGGGGGCTAAGCCCCCCCTGTCTTTCAATCCTAGTGACGTCCCTGCCTCAAGCTATCGTTGCACGGTGGGAGTTGATGACTCTCGATTTCACCTTTCTTTGCACAGAAAAGGTGGTACCTGAGCTTGTTGATCATGGTGGTTGATGCTTTTGGGGCACAGAGGACACATGTAAATGCCTCCAGTTTGTTGCTCAGTTCTGGTGAGAGGTCCCATTCCTGGCCCAACTTCAAGAATGTGTCTTGTATTTTTTTTCATCAGGAGTGTAAGTGCCTTTGTCTTCCGTTTGCCTGCAAAAGCACTTACAGTGTCACATCCTGTGTAGGCGTGCAACTCAATGAGAGTCTTACAAGTGTCCATGCCAACAGTGGCTGCAACCTTCCTGATAGCTACCAGCCTTGTACGGGTTCTTGTGCCACAATTCAGGAACAATGGGTAAAAATACTAAATAATATGTCAATTTGCACATCGTTAACACAACAATGACAATATTATCGTAGACGATATATATCGCCCACCCCTACTATGGGTATAATCTCCCTGTGTCTATTCCCCATCAATTCACAAGCACCAGAGAAAAATTATTTTGTACTTACATTTAATACCCCTGGAACTCATTGGAAGTTGATTGAAGATGGCGTAGTTGGTAGTGTTGTTATAACCAGTCAACTGAACCAACGATCTTTTCACAAAACTGACAACCTTGTCAAACTGTCAAAGTCCATCAACATTACGTGCATGAGCTACTTTCTGACATTCTAACCGAAAGTGGCTGAATATCAAAATACATGATAGAAGCATATTGTTAAACCACTTACAAGTGTTATGTTGAAACAATTACTTTTTATTACAACTGTACATGAATAAAGAGGCCATTTGGCCCTGGACTAATTGGGTATTCTATTTGTCCATTCTATTGGCTCCATTCTATTTTGAAGACTTGTGCTGGCTGCATAAGTCTAATTTAAGGCTCTCACAAATAAATAGTATGGGTATATTGTACATTTTTCTGAATCATCAGAGTGCCTTGAGTATTGAAGTTTTGTGTCCCTGGTGGGTCAAAAAAGGTCCCCTTTCCAACGATACCAAGCACCATATTATAGAATATTGACAATATCCCTACCATGAGCCTAAACCAGATATACACCAGATTTCAAAAACTGAATTTATCTTAGGGGGTTAGTAACTTAATGAGCTGAAAAAAAGTGATTCGCTACCGCCCCTGCACTGCTATCGTGATTTTTCTAGTACTAGGGGTGTGTACCTTGCCAAAAATCACTATGAGACTTTGTCCCCCCAGATGATACAGATGGCCCTGGCTCATGGACTATTAGTCTTGGAGTGAGTAGAGAATGGAGAGTAACATAGCTTTAACAGTTACTATAAGCTCTGAGTATAAGCCTTGAGCATACTGTAATAAACACTATTAAACAAAGGTGTATATTTGACATTGTAGTTTGTGCCAGCTCGGCTCAATCTTGCGCCTTTTATTTTTCCTAATAATTCAGTCCGGTCCCTCTTCTGACCTGATCCGTTTGATGAAGTCCTCCGCCTCGACATGATTGTTAAAGATGCAAGGCTGTTCTTTATAGGTCATTAGCAGTGGGGCAGGGGGGGGACGATGCCATATCGTAGTACCGTTGAACGGAGCTGCCAAATCACCTCGTCAAACTGCTTCTGCTTCTTGCCGCCACGTCTTGGTAAAACCTCACTGTCTGGTTCTTGTATCGTACTTCTCTCTTTTTGTCTTGGCTGCTCTCATCACCAATTCTTTATCTCTGAAGTTCAAAAACTTAATTATCAGCGTCCGGGATGAAGGGTTGTTGTGTGCTCTTGGGCCGATTCGTTTTCGATTAGTTTTGTGCGCTCCAGCGGCAGTTCCAGCGCGTCCGGTAGCCAATTCTCCAAAAAGGCATACGCCTCTTCACCCACCGCTCCCTCCGGTAAATTGACATGCCTCAAATTGGAGCGCCTTGATCTTGTCTCCAGGTCCAGTAGTTTTCCCTCCAAGTCCTTATTTTTGTTTTCTAGGACTTGAACTTTTGTTTGGAGCGAGGCAATGTTTTCTTCATTTGTCGAAATCCTTGTTTCTGCCTCCGTGTCACGCTCTGCACAGTCAGTGATGTCTTTCCTGACACTTTCGATAGCGGACAATATGCCATCAAACCTGGTGGAAAACTCTGTTTTCATGTCGTTAATAGCAGTCCGAATGGTAGCCGCCACAGGACCGGACTCTCCCGCCGCCGTATCATTGCTTCTATCCGACGATTTATCTTCTGGAGTCGAGCTAGCATTAGCCTCGTCGGAGTGAATGGCTTCAAAGTTAGCTAAGGATTTCTTGCTAGTGCTGGAGCTCGTAAAGTCCGACAATTTAGCTTGAAGAGTTTTATTTCGCCCTTGCTTGACTTTTTTCTGTGACGCTGGCTTTACTCTAAGCTTATCTATCGAAATGGAGGTATTTCACCAGCTCAAGTACAATATTTAAGAAGGATTTAGCCAACAGGGTAGCAGAGCAGGTTAATGCGGGTTCACTCAGCTCGCCGCCATACCGGAAGTCGTGTATATCATATTTAATCATAAGTATAATATTACTGGTGAAATGGTATTGAACCTATAATCTATTTCATTTAGGTGCAATACTGCGGGCGAAAAAGTCCTAGGCCTACTAATCCCATTCTGACGCTACAGCAGCATCATTAACAGAATTATAATTCATAATCTTTTATTTCAAAGGGTTTACACCATTCATCTGGAATCCTGTGGAACTCCTTTTTAATGGCTCTTACTGGTTTCTTACTGTGTCCAGGGAACATTACAAAAACGTTTAAAACACGTTTCTCTCCTGACAGCTCTGCATACACTGGTTTTACTAATATGCTCCTCATCACCAATGTTGTAAAGAAAACTGCCATTTGCAGAAAAATATAATGTGACACAAATAATCTGCTGAGATGTGGAGCATGTCCACGATGGGTGATGTTAGTGATATGAGGACGGATAAGGTTATGGAGGCTACATGACTGATAGACTGGGAAGAAAAACGACACCTCAAATAGGTAGTTATCTGGAAATTAAAATGCGTCGGGGCCTCATTATCATCTCCTGACGTATGTTTAACTCCCTGCGAAGTAATACAGCTTCTTCATCAACAGGAAATGCCATGTTTTGAGAAAAAAAACGTTTTATAGTCTGCCTAACATGGTTAATAAACCAACCCTGTTTTTTTATTCATGCAGATAACAAACTGCGCTAAAATGCACCTGATACCGACTGAATGAATGAATGAATGAATGAGGAAATGAAAGAGCGCTGTCTCAGTTACCATAGTAACTGACTCTGAGGTTAAGGTACCTCCTATTCTGAAACAGAAAACCCAGAGTTTCCCTCATCTCAGGGTTAACAAACTCAGTTTTCACTAAACCTGCTTTCTGAAACGGGCCCTTGTCCTAAACCTCATGTTGTCCTTGCTTGTTTCGAAAGTTTTTTTTGATTTATGGGATGGATGCGAAATAAGCACCAAAAATGTAAAAAGAAAAAAAAAACGGGAAAAAAATCTCTAAAACACCGGAAAAAAACATAAAAAAAAGTCCCCAAAACATTGAAAAAGTGACAAAACATTGGAAAAAAGCAACAAAACATCAGATATAGGGCAATCATTGAGAAAACACACAGAAACGTAAAAAAAAATTTAAAAAGTCATGAACACAGGAGAGAAAATAATTCAGATCACTTGCCTCTCAGGGGTTCCGTATTTTTGTCATCATATTTCCCGTTTCTATCCTGTTTTGTCAGTGACAAATTAAGACATCACCTATTGTCTTTCTTTCTGTGGCCTCTAGGGACTGCTTTTGGCTCTGTCTGCTGAACAGTGGGACCAGTTTTGTTGCTGGATTTGTCGTCTTCTCTGTACTTGGATTCATGGCTCAGAAACAGGGTGTTAGTGTTGACACTGTGGCTGAGTCAGGTATAACTCTTTAAAAAAGCAAGTCTTTGAAAGAAAAAAAATACTGTACGTACGCCCTAGCTGTATGACATGAACTACTACGACTACCATTTGTAGTCACTGTTCCATCTTTATTGTAACTATTATTTCCACTGTTCATCACCCCCCCAACCGGCCCCGTTAGACACCGCCTACCAAGAGTTTGGGTCCGTCCGTGGTTTTGTCCTAAAAAGGAGTTTTTCCTCACCACTGTCGCACTAAATGCTTGCTCTTGGGGTATTTCTGTTGGGTCTTTGTAAAATATAGAGTGTGGTCTAGACCTACTCTATCTGTAAAGTGTCTCGAGACAATTGTTAAGATTTGATACTATAAATAAAATTGAAATTGTATCAGTATTGACTCTCTCCATGTTTATTTCCAATACACAGGTCCAGGTTTGGCCTTCATTGCTTACCCTCAGGCAACAGCTATGATGCCTTTTCCACAGTTCTGGACGGTCTGCTTCTTCCTGATGCTCATTCTGCTGACTGTCGACACGCATGTAAGATTGTTGCACCAACTGCCACAATCCAGCTCATAGGCTGCAACAGAGTTGGTACATCGGACGAGGTTTAGGCGTAAAATAAGCATTTATTTACAGAAACCAGAAAAAACGTGGGAGTCAGCAATCAGTCATGAACGTGTGTATTGCTGTGTGGAAATGTCTGTAATAAGCAAGACAAAAAAGACAGCTGCAATGTGGAAGGGGAGAACACTGTGAAAACGTGGTGAGCTTTCATTTTCTAACCACACCAGGTTAGCCCAGATGTGGCTCTCATTTCCTTGAAATTACATCCCTGTTTCCTTCACTTGCTTCCCTTCCTCATGTCTTAAAGGGATACGCCACCGTTTGTTGAAATAGGGCTTATCCCGCTCTCCCCTAGCTGGAAATAGGTGGGCCAACGCATTTTTTGTGAATGCATCGTTTTAGCCGGTGCAACACTGGCAGCGCCGCCGCTAGTTAGCTTAGCGTAGTGAATGGAATCCTATGTTGCCGGTTAGCAAGTTGTGAGTAAAAGTGAGCCAACAAAAGACAAAAAAACTAATTACTTGCACTGAGACAAAGAAATGCATTGGCCCACCTATCTACAGCTAGGGGAGTATGGAGGAAATATTTATTCATAATTCAAATTGAATGTCCAAAAAGAAATTGAAATTGAAAACAAAGCGAGATCAAATTAAAAATATTATTATTTTTTTTTCATTTTCCATTTGGCTTTGGCTTTTGAATTTAATATTTGGCTTTTGAATTTCAATTTAACATTGGCTTTTAATTTTCATTTAATATTTGGCTTTTGAATTTCAATTTAACATTGGATTTTCATTTGGATTTAATATTTGGCTTTTGAATTTCCATTTAACATTGCCTTTTCGTTTGGACTTGACACATGTCAATGTAAATGAGGAGGCGTGTCCCAAAGGCTGGTGGGAGGGTCTGAAACCAAAGGGGTGCAGAGGCACCTTATGAGCAGCAGGGGGAGCTGACTGTTGGGGAGCACACTGTTAAGCATCTGTCTGCAGCTTCAAAACCAGACATTTCATGCAACAACAGTGAAGTTTTCATGTAGTTACTATAATTGGGCCCGTGTTAGTGAGGACTAGATTAGGACTGGATTTAAAACTGATTCTGGTTCCCAACTTCGCCCCAGGTGTGTCTGTTTAAAACACGACTCAGACAACTTCTCTCTTTTGATGTTATATTTAATTAAGCAAAAGTAGAAACATGGGTGTGGGTAGCTCTGCTTACGTGTGTTTGTGTGTGGTCAGATCTCAAGAACGCACACACACACACACACACACACACACACACTTTGTGAAATAGCAGATTGAAATTATGAAAAAGCAATCGATTCTATAATCTAGATCGGGAGTTTGCCGTAATAGCAGTAGCAAACAACTGGAAACATTTTACAATTTCTGCTGCTGCTATTCCACCACTAAATTCACTTTTGAGACTTTTTTATGCGATAAATTAACTGTGTAGAGTTTGAATATGGGCAGTTTTACAAACGTTGATGGCCAACTGCACATTTTCTCCAATGTTGTCAGAAGCTTCAGTCTGACGGGACAGCCAGCTGGTGGCGGCCGGGATCTCCTCCCTGCTGGCCGGCCAGTGATGCTCACAGACGCCGCTGTTAGCTGGAAGTCTGAAAAAGTACACGGGCTGTACTAAAGGCCGTCGATCAGGAGTGATTGTTGTGAGGAGGCTCCATGTTGGAGAATAGCGCGGACACGCACCTCACACCGCGCGCACCACCCGGAGTGAGAGAAAGAAAGAGAGGTCGCAGTTCGGACGATCCGGTTGAGTTGTGTGTGTGTGTGTGTGTGTGTGTGTGTGCGCGTGCGTGTGTCCTCGAGATCTGACCACACACAAACACACGTCAGCAGAGCTACCCACACCCATGTTTCTACTGTTGCTTAATTAAATATAACATCAAAAGAGAGAAGTTGTCTGAGTCGTGTTTTAAACAGACACACCTGGGGCGAAGTTGGGAACCAGAATCCGCTTTAAATCCAGTCCTAATCTAGTCTTCACTAACACGGGCCCAATTATAGTAACTACATGAAAACTTCACTGTTGTTGTATGAAAAATCCTTTGTGTTTAGCCTACATCATAATTTTCAAGCCAGCCTGGTGGTGCTCCTCAGCAGTAAGCTCCCCCTGCTGCTCATAAGGTGCCTCTGCACCCCTTTTGTTTCAGACCCTCCCACCAGCCTTTGGGCCACACCTCCTCATTTACATTGACATGTGTCAAGTCCAAATGAAAAGGCAATGTTAAATGGAAATTCAAAAGCCAAATATTAAATCCAAATGAAAATCCAATGTTAAATTGAAATTCAAAAGCCAAATATTAAATGAAAATTAAAAGCCAATGTTAAATTGAAATTCAAAAGCCAAATATTAAATGAAAATTAAAAGCCAATGTTAAATTGAAATTCAAAAGCCAAAGCCAAATGGAAAAAAATAATAATATTTTTAATTTGATCTCGCTTTGTTTTCTCTTTGGACTTTCAATTTGGATTATGAATAAATATTTCCTCCATATGATAAGCCCCATTTCAACAAACGGTGGCGTATTCCTTTAAGCGTGATTTATGCCTCTGCGTAAAATCTACGCCGGACGCTACATGCACCTCCGGGAAAATGTAACTACACGTCACGGGAACACGTCGCGGCAACACGTCGCGGCAACACATCTCGCTCGGCCGTGGCTTGGTAGCATCTCCTGGTTCTCCTTCTCCATAAACAACATGAAATCAAGGAGAGGGTTAACTTCTCCTGCTCCAGATTTCCCACCCTGGTCAGGAAGAACAGGGGAGACACTGTTTCTCTCACTAGGACTCTAGAGTTGATCCGAATCTAATCGCCGTCACTCTCTCACTTCTCACTTACCCTACCACACACTCCAGTCCCCACACCAGTGTTGGGAGTAATGTGTTACAAAATTAACGCAATTACAGTAATTTATTTCTTTTTGCAGTAATGCAGTAATATAACGCAGACTAATTACATTTCGGTAATATTATACTCGTTATAATCTCAGTAACGCAAGTTACGACGCCTTTTAGTGATGTATTGTTTTTAAGAATTTACCAATATTTCTTCACAGGAAATAAAAAGTTATTTCCTGTTGCTATATTCGATGGTTGAGATGACTGCAGAGACAGATACATTTGCGAGATGTCAGACAGGGTCAGAACAGCAGCAGTTTCCTAGACGTGTATACAGGAAAACTCGACCAGAGTGGGCCAGAGAAAACACAGCAAACACAGCTCGGCGACACAAAGGCATCCCTCAGAACAAACCAGCGTCTTGTTATCAGTGCAACTGCAACCCAAACAGCCTGCTTAAAAACATACCAGATACCAGAGCAAAAGCAGAAACCAAAGTAGAGCACATGTGGAACGTGGAAGTCAGTAATCAGTCATGTATGCGTGCATTGGTGGGTGGAATTGTCTGTAATAAGCAAAACCGGCACACCAAGTGGAGCGGAGGGGTCGGCACACTCACAGGTAGACAAAGAAATCATACAACATCAGCATCACAAGAATAGGAGGAGAGTGACTAGGCAAAGTGTGACTTTTTAAAAAATGTTCCCCTCAAGACCGCAGAGAGTGGGAGAGGGTTTTTGTTCTTGTTGAATTGTATTTGTCTGTTCTGATCTAAAAAAAAAAAGAAAAAAAGAAATCATACAACTTGCTCCTTTCTTTTTGCCCCCAGTTTGTGACAGTAGAGTGTGTTATCACCTCTGTAAGCGACTTGTTTCCGAAGCTATTACGTGCATCAGTGAAGCATGAGATCTTTGTCCTTGTCATCTGTTTGTCCTTCTTTGTCATGCACCTGACCCTGGTCACTGAGGTAAACAAAATGTTGATGAAAAAGCACATTTATGAAGCATATTTACACATAAAATCATAGTGATGTTTTGAAAAATGTTAACTGTCTCTTTCCTCTAGGGGGGGAATTTACATATTCCAGCTAATTGATTATTATGGTTGTACCAGAGCCTGTCACTATTTTATGGCTGTATGTCAATGCCTGACTTTGGGATGGATTTATGGTAAGTAAAAAATTCACTTACTAATTATCTTAATTAATTATGTTATTTTGATTACGAGGTTTGGCTGTTCATGTGCTTTTATTTTTAGGATGGCTTTCTATCCTGTCATCCAGATATTAAAGTTTGTAAGATGAGAAATACAAGCACACAAAGAACTGGGAAAAGCAGTGATATACAATTTTAATAAGTGGCATTGTAATGACTAATATTGTTGGCCAAAGGGAGCATGTATAAAGAAAAGAAAATAGGGCCCAGAATGCTTCCTTGAGGAACTCCATTAAAAATATCAAGTGTTTACTACATTCAGCAGGGCTGCTGCAGAGTTATGGGACCAAGTCAGCAGTGTCCAGAACAGACCTTTTTCATTCTTGTATGATTGTTCTTGTTTCCTGGGAAATGCAAAACAAAATGCAAATTAAAAATCTTAACTTCCATCAGGTGCTGACCGCATATTTAACATCATTAAGGACATGACAGGACAGAGACCATCAGTTTTCTTCAAACTATGCTGGAATTACATCGTCCCTCTGTTGTCACTGGTGAGTCAGAAACACTTTGTTTGCTCCTCATAGTCGCCAACGATTTCACATATTTTTCTGAAATTTAGCGGTTTCCTCACTAAGTCAACTTGAATATGCCTTCCAGCGTCTTCACAGTACAGCTGAATTTGATTAATTTGCATGTTAAGTTTTACAACCTCCTATTGCACTCTAAGCTAATTTCATGCTCTATAGTCATACACTGAATTGCATTCAGTTAGTTATTTATAATTTATGTTGATTCCACAATTATGCAGTTTCAGAATTTGCCTCTTCTAAAGTCTCTCCATTAACTTTCCTTCAGACAGCACCTTTACTGTATTTTGTGTGTTGAGTGTCCTCACTTTGTTATTCAGTGAATGACACATTGTGGTATTTATATACAGTATGTCTCTGGACCATAGACAGTTAACATTAATATATACTGTCTATGCTCTGGACGATGTTTTATAATGCAAAGTGTTCATTACCAACAGTCTAGTGTGTTCATAGTCCAGCAAAAGTAGACTAGTCTTGCTTTACTCCAGTTTTCTTTCAGCAACAATGCGTGACATATTCATGCAGAATAACTAAAGCCATAGGAAATGGTCTCTGTACTAATATTTCTTTATAAGATAAACTCTTTACTCAATCCCCCCCCCTAAAAAAACGTAACGTAACTCTCTGCACCTTCCCAGAGTTCCTTTATCCTGTACCTGGTTGATTACCAACACCTAAGGATCAACAACTGGTACGTTTACCCTGACTGGGCGTATGCTCTAGGATGGGCCATGACCCTCTCCTCTGTTCTCATGGTGCCACTGTGGGCAGCTGGACAGATGTGTTTGACAGCAGGAACCTTCAGACAGGTCAGTGTTCAAAGAACAGTTAGTAGATCATGTACAATGTGAGAAAAATACACAGCAAACCAATAATACCAGAAAAACCTCAACATAGAGTGTATGACAGTTGGACAGTGAACCAACCTCTTTTGTAAGGTTTAACACCAGCCTCTGGATGTGTATGTTATGTGGTGTATCTGTATTTATCTAAATCTCTTGTCCCCAGCACAATAGTGCTCACTTTACTGTACTCAGAGCTGGGCGATATGGAGAAAAAAATATATCACAATAGATTTGACCAAATACCTCTATTGCTGCAATATTGTAGGGTTGACAATAGGCATAGACCAGTAGAAGATTCTGATGGTACGTTACCCTTCAGTAAAATATCACGGTTTCACGGTATTGCAATGACAGCTATAAATGTATTTTTTAAATGTCTGGGCAGAAAACAACTTTTTTTCCACTGAACACAATGTATTTTATTTTGAAACACACTGCACACTTCTAAACTGCACTTTCTGTCCTTGACGACTCATAAAAAACAGCTCATACCTTAGGAACGGTATGAACAGTTTTGAAATGGTGACTTTTTCTCTCCGGGAACCATCACCTTATCGTAGTAGAGAGGTTTGTGTGTCCCTATGAACCTGAGGGCTGTGTTGTCTGGAGCTGTGTGCTCCTGGTAGGGTCTCCCAAGGCAAAGTGGTTTCAGGTGAGGGGCCAGAAAAAGAATCGTTCAAAAACCCTATGAGCCAATGTAGAAGAGGTGAAGTTACCCTGCCCGGAGGAAGCCCGGGGCCCCTGTCTGGAGCCAGGCCCAGATGGCGGGCTCGTCAGCGAGCGCCTGGTGGCTGGGTTTGCCACGGAGCCCGGTCGGGCACAGCCTGAAGAAGCAACGTGGCAACTCCCTCTCTATTCCATGGGCCCACCACCTGTGGGAGGAACCGCTGGGGTCGGGTGCGCTGCTACACGGGTGGCAGTGAAGGTCAGGGGCCTTGACGGACCAGACCCGGGCAGCAGACGCTGGCTCTGGGGACGTGGAACGTCACCTCTCTGTGGGGGAAGGAGCCGGAACTTGTGCGCGAGGTGGAGCACTACCGGTTAGATCTGGTGGGGCTTACCTCTACGCACGGTATCGGTTCTGGAACCGTACTCCTGGATAGGGGTTGGACTCTTTTCTTCTCAAGAGTTGCCCAGGGTGTGAGGCGCCGGGCGGGTGTGGGGATACCAAGGTGCTTCTGGAAAACTGTTCGCCACCTCAGGAGGGGGAAGCGGGGAACCATCCAAGCTGTATACAATAAGGATGGGACACTGTTGACCTCAACTGAGGAGGTAATAGGGCGGTGGAAGGAGCACTTTGAGGAACTCCTGAATCCGACTAATACGCCCTCTATGTTAGAGGCAGAGCTGGAGGATGATGGGGGATCATTGTCAATTTCCCAGGTGGAAGTCACTGATGTAGTCAAACACCTCCACAGTGGCAAAGCCCCTGGGATTGATGAGATCCGTCCAGAAATGCTCAAGGCTCTGGGTGTGGAGGGGCTGTCCTGGTTGACACGCCTCTTCAACATTGCGTGGAAGTCTGGGACAGTGCCAAAGGAGTGGCAAACCGGGGTGGTGGTTCCCCTTTTTAAAAAGGGGGACCAGAGGGTGTGTGCCAATTACAGGGGTATCACACTTCTCAGCCTCCCTGGTAAAGTCTACTCCAAGGTGCTGGAAAGGAGGATTCGGCCGATAGTCGAACCTCAGATTGAAGAGGAACAATGCGGATTCCGTCCTGGTCGTGGAACAACTGACCAGCTCTTCACTCTCGCAAGGATCCTGGAGGGAGCCTGGGAGTATGCCCAACCGGTCTACTTGTGTTTTGTGGATCTGGAAAAGGCGTATGACCGGGTCCCCTGGGAGATACTGTGGGAGGTGCTGCGGGAGTATGGGGTCACTTGACAGCGAATAACTTTACATCTGACGCGTTTAAAGACTATATTTGTCCGTTGTTTATTTCTAAAGAAACACAACAATGTATAAAAGGGTCCATTACCTTGTACCTCACGTTATGGCTCCGTAGCAGAAGTTTTTGTAAAAATAGGATAACGATTGTGTCATAACCAAGTGACTTACTGTCGCACAGTAGAGGAATTACCGTATAGTACAGGAGAAGCTCACAGGCAGTTTTGACTTACATTAGCTGTTTAGTTTTAATTACTAATGTTAACTAGCATGTTAGTTAGAAATAATTAGCCTGTGCTTATGTTATCTACTTACATATACCTACACTCTACGTCTCTGTAAGACTGGGAATGATTGAGATTTCTCTTGGCACAGCTACCAGAAGACTCACAACTTTCAGACACGTTGCTCACGTCACATTTACGTTGTCTCTGTCAGTTGGAGGCTGCGCAGTAAAGCAAGAGATCACCGGAAAAGTGCTTGTAATAGCCTTCACTGGTCTCCGTCCAGAGCACGTCCAATGGCTGGGACATGTAGCAATAGCTAGTTACCATTAGCCTCAGCTGGTGCCGGGTGCTTACGACGCTAACGGTAATTTAATGAAGCGTTGGGAAACAGAGAATATCAGACCCAGGCATCCTAGTCACAACATCAGCCATCCATAATGTTAGCTAGCTACGTCTCCGCTAGCGCTTACAGGTGATTGTACCGAAAATCTCCTCCCTGCCGAATTTCTCCCCCCTTCACGTTTAGCTGTCTTTACAGTTAGCTAGCTAAATTAACCAGACAAAAGGTGGGTTAAGTCCTTACCCCAAGTGAAGGAGTTCAAGTACCTTGGGGTTTTGTTCGCGAGTGAGGGGACAATGGAGCGGGAGATTGGTCGGAGAATCGGCGCAGCGGGTGCGGTATTACATTCAATTTATCGCACCGTTGTGACGAAAAGAGAGCTGAGCCAGAAGGCAAAGCTCTCGATCTACCGGTCAGTTTTCGTTCCTACCCTCACCTATGGTCATGAAGGCTGGGTCATGACCGAAAGAACGAGATCCAGGGTACAAGCGGCCGAAATGGGTTTCCCATGAGGAGCTCGGAGTTGAGCTGCTGCTCCTTCGCGTCGAAAGGAGCCAGTTGAGGTGGTTCGGGCATCTGGTAAGGATGCCCCCTGGGCGCCTCCCTAGGGAGGTGTTCCAGGCACGTCCAGCTGGAAAGAGGCCTCGGGGAAGACCCAGGACTAGGTGCAGGGATTAAATCTCCAACCTGGCCTGGGAACGCCTCGGGATCTCCCAGTCGGAGCTGGTTAATGTTGCTCGGGAAAGGGAAGTTTGGGGTCCCCTGCTGGAGCTGCTCCCCCCGCAACCCGATACCGGATAAGCGGACGAAGATGGATGGATGAAAGGTAGGTTAAGCACCAAAACAAATAGTTAAGATTACAGAAAAGTGAAGGGGGAGATCGGGCAGCTGGGAGATGTTCTCCTGCTGCTGACAACGGCAATCGAACATCGTAGCCGTCCTGGAGATTCCCCCTGCAATCCCCACCCACACCCGTCTCTCAGCCTCGTTGAGTATCTAGCTAGCGTTACATCAAACCCCGTCCGCTCGGTAAAATCCAAAAGGTGACATTGGCATGTGAAATATACTATGATAGTGTGGTTTTAGCTGCTGGCTAATTATTAAAACCACACTAAACACACTAAAACCTGCTAACATTAGCCGCTAGTGTTAGCTTGCTGGCTCACTAGCTAACTGGTCTGCTAGCTACCAATACAGATTGAATCAATAAAAACGTAATTATGTTGGGGAGACTGCAGCTATTTTATTAGCATGACATGAACAAACGTTACTAAACATAACGTGAATAAACTTGAATGGGTAAACTCGTCCGTGAACAGATGCATTCTAATCGATGTGTTTAGCAATAAAAACTCCCATAATTCCACGCAATCATCATCAAACGTCTGTGTTTACAATCCATTAATTTGGTTGAGAGAAAGTTACATATTGTACGTTTAAGACGATATCTAGCCCTATACATCACTATCGATATATTGTCTAGCCCTATGTAGGCTACTCATGATTACAGTTGTGTAAAACCTTACTTCCCTTTTTTTTTATTCCAGCGTTTGTCCATTCTTTGTCGTCCTGCCAACGATGCAGCCTTGCAGAAGGAACGCGAAAAACTGAAAGAGGAGGAGGAGGGGATGGTCGAACTCAGGGTGTCTGCAGGGACGTCTGAACTGCAAAGTTCCATTAACTCGACATCACAGCGGTCATATGAGCTTCTTGCAATAAATGTCGTTTAACTCTGAGATTTCAGTGATACCAAGCTCAAATTACTGCGTAAATGACAAAATGAATGAATTATTTTTTTTTGATAAATAGATCATTTAGGCCATTTATCAAGCAAAGAGGACACTCTGTGGATGAATTGAAGTTTGTGCTGGTCTATATAATTACAAATTGAATATCTTGGGCTTTAGGGTTGTCGGTCAGACAAAACAATCAATTTGACACTGACATTATATAGTTGAATACATTATTACATGTCATTTAGCTAACGCTTTTATCCAAAGCGACTTACAATTACTACAGGCTGCATGCCTCTGGAACAACTAGGGGTTAAGTGTTTTGCTCAGGAACACGTTGGTTGATGCATCACAGTAGGATTTGAACCCAGATCTCGCACACCAAAGGCATGTGTCATATCCACTGCGCCATCACCACCCTAAGTTGATGAAAAGAACGCAAGTAATAGTCAGTTAGTTTTCATGTTCAAATTCACCGTTATATGGGAGAAATTCTTACACAATGTAGCTATAAGTAAAGTCTTTTCTTTTCGTGCCACTTTCTACTTCACTACTTCTAATACACTACATTTCAGAGAGAAATATTGTACTTTTTACTCCACTACATTTATCTGTTACAGCTTTAGTTACTAGTTACTTTGCATATTAAGGTTTCTGCACACAAAACACATGTAGTTTATAAATCTGATGTTTGATTCTAAAGTAAACTAGCCAACAATATAACGGCTACAAGTCCAGCTGAGATGATGAGACCATTAAACACACAGCTGGTTGGATCCTTTACTCTTTCTACAATGGGAGGAGAGTTCTGCATCGAGTACTTTTACTTTGAATAGTTTAAGTACATTTTCCTGATAATACTTGCATACTTTTACTTAAAGGTCCCATATGGTGACACTTAAACTTATATCTGTACCCTTTATATGTGTCTATTAAACACTAATTGAAGACGTTTCAGAGTGGTAACTTGAGTGTGTTTTTATTTGAGAAGGCTATGTAACGATTTAGACAAAGTCAGCTAATGTGAAGTGTGTCTTCAGTGATGTGGCTATTCGGGGCTAAGGCTAACGTTATATGGTGTCTGTGTCTATGTTCCGGTGCACGGCACATGACGTTACCTTACAGCCCCCCGTCTACTCTTATCCCCGGCTCTCTGTGCGCCGCAGTTTCCTGGAAAAGGCAGCGAGTCAGCAGCATGAAGGTCCCCTGTGACCGCTGGTAGACGATATCGTACGACCTTATCTGTAGTTTCATAAAATGTACCAGAATTTGCGAATATGAAGGAAATTACTACAGACATTAATGTTCTTACCTCGGTCCTCGCAATGTCGTTCATATATGTAATGTGCAAACGTAATGTTCACATACATTCTCCAGTCACTACTAAATATTTGAAATCACCCAGATCTAGTATTAAAGTGAATCGTTTCCAAATTCATTTGTTTTCATTGAGTAAAACCAATTTACATAATGTTTAATGTTACTACATTACTACTTGACATTGCGAGCGGATGCCGTCCGAGGTTGAAAATGTGTGCTGCAGGGAGATACCTCAGGTAACGTTACAATTATTGTCTGGTTTATCTCACTGCATTCACGTAAATAATAAAAAGGATGAAATAAACCAAGTGTTGTCAAGTGAACACAAAGACACAGCATCACCGGGTTACCTTGCTTCCTGCTTTTTGTTAATATCACTGTCATATGTAATTTAACGGTCTATGTAATATTTTAGAAAGGTCAGAAGAAGATGTGATGAGCTACCTGACCCACCACAGTGTATGGTGGACCACCCAGGCCTGGAACCTGTCTGTCTGAACCCTTATTCACTGCAGAACGCACTGAATATTTACAGGGCTGATTATGGGCCTCTGAGAATCAGAGTAATGACAAAGTAAGTGCTCCAACAAATAAAATTTTTAATATATTTATATACATTTACATTACATATTTATATGTGAGGGCCACAGCAGAGAAACAATTGGCAACAGAAGCTTACAAATGTTCAATTCAATTTCATTTACAGAGACCCAACAATTCCCACCAAGAGCAGGCATTTGGTGCGACAGTGGTGAGGAAAAAATTCTTTTTAACAGGCAGAAACCGCAGACTTATAATTACAATAATGACAAGCAGGACCACCACAATCCTAAAAAAAGATGCTAAGCTGGTAACAGGCATTCGTGGAACAGAGATTAACAGCAACCACAATAACAAGTTAACATTAACAACTAATGCAATAATATAAATATTAATATGTAAAGCAGTGGATGTATTAGAATGATATGAACTGTAGTAGAAATAGTCTAATAACAGTTGCAGTAACCTGAGCTCTGACTGGCTCCCCTAACTGAAGACAGCAAAAATTTAAACAAAATGTTTACATACATCAGTTTGAATTATATACATAAATCAAAACGCTTTTTTACAGAAATAAATGTTTCATGTAAAATCATTTTAAAGGACAATTCCGAACGCTGTGTTTGAGCTATGTTAGTGGTTAATGGTTGCACGGCGTTCGTCGTTGAACTGGTCATAACTGTTATCTGAGATGGCGGCCGCATGTAAACATTAACACTACTGTCTTTATAATCTATCTTTGTAATAAACTGTCTGTACACTTACAAGTTCTCAATGCTTGGGTTTGCACATAGGGACCCTCATTATGCTACCATTGAAGTGTGGTGCTATTTTGAGCCTTTTTAGTGGTGTAGAAATAGTGATTTACCCTCTGCCCCGAAAGCTAGCGTTAGCAGCTAACCCCCGGTTTGCGGTAGCTTGTTTCAAAATACAGACACATTCGATTAGCATGAAAACATATCCCAGAGAACTGTCGACTCGGTACACATGTTATTAACCCCTAGGTTCATTTTGCGCCGGAATTGTCCTTTAAGTGTAACATTAATTAATTATTTTGCAGAGAGAGAGGTTCACCAACAAGAAAAGAAGAGATAATAATAGAAATATGACTAATAAAAGTAATAGCAATGGGCATCAGTCCAGGTAAAACTTTTTGTGGAAACATTTTGTTTTTAGTGAGGTGAGCCAGTCTGAGCTCAGCTGGACTGACAACCTCAACGACGCTAGCGCAAGAAGGAGCAACGGCAGAGGTACAGTTAATTTAGCATAAAAAAATGTTATGATTTAACTGTTGTCTGTTTCCCCCAGCTGATCCCATTGCCCAGCTGCACCACTTTCTGCGTGGTGTGTAAATTAGACCTGCTCTACATGAAGTGTCCTGAGAAAACTTCTGTTGTGATTTGACACTATAAATAAAATTTAATTGAATTAATGTTGCATGTTCTTACAGAATGTTGGCTCAATTTTCCTTCGTTTAAGGCTCCATCCCCCTTTCTTCGCTTTAGGGAAGGCCAGTTTAAAGGCAGGCTCTCCCAGAGCACTTGATGAATGTGGCCGGTTGGTATTCTCATTGAAGTGGAATGCTGAGAGATAGAGTCTGCAACAACAACAATGCAAATGATGTAATTGGTGTGTATTTTATTACTCCAATACATTGTACAAAGAAATAGAAGTCTACACACTGTGCTAAGCTACCTGAGGAAATGGCACAGATCAAAAGTTATTTTTTTGTACTTTTTTAAATCTCACTGATAAGGTTCCCATATTTGTTTTCTCTTTTTTTTCCTCTTTCAACTGCAATGGGAATACAGTATATGGTCCATATATATACTGTATAATTTGGGAATAACTATTACCAGTAATCATTCAAATGATTAGTTTTGACTTATCAGCTTATAAATAAAAATGTAAACAAAACAAAACTTGCAGGTAAAGTAACATAATTTACAAATGGAAATTCAATTTCACTAACCTCTGCTTCTGACGTGAGTCTAAAGAATGTCCTTGGATAGTTGGGTTCCAACAGATCGTTTTGGAAGGGGGTCAGTCTGGCTACCAATACTCTGGGAGGAATTGGGCTGGGATACAGGTCTAATGGCTTCCTAAGAATAAATTCGGATATGTTAGGAAATGGGAAGGAGACCGCGTGATAATATTGCAAGTCATAAGACATTTCATTTTTCATTGTAGGCATACAACAAAAAGTGTGGTAACTATCAGAGACCATCAGAAATAGAACACAAGAAAAAAACATACGTATGACGAGGTAGTGTCCTCTATCTGCTATAGCGCAAATGACAAATAAAGGCACTTGGATGAGGCAAGTAACACTAAACAGTGGCAGTGCAAACAGTGCAGAAGGTATTTAACAAGTTAGATGCAATACAGATACAGTATATGTGTATATAATAAATAATAGGTAACTAACTAGGTGAATCACATGTAGAGCTTATAACATATATTGCAATATATATATACTGTATATTGTATAACCTCATCGGTCTGTCAAGGAAGACAGAAGGGAGAGAGAAAGGAAATCAAAAGGGTTGGCAAGCAGGGGATGCATTGCACAGAATCGGTCATGTATATCAATAACGTAATCCTTTATTTATATCATTCATGTACTTTCTTGATTCTCAGATTTGCTCGCCAAGAAAATACTTTATATGAGACGCTGCAAATGGCGAGCCGCAGCGCATTCTGTCTAACAGCTGGGTGGAGAAAAAAAGCTGCTAGTGCCTCCAGGGGACTTCAGGTCACTTTTGCCCCTAAAAAACAGGCTTGAACACCAATTCACTAAGTATACGCGCTCCGCCATCTTGCTAAAAGACGATGTGCTGCACTCACACAATCACAGAGTATCCTCTTGGCCCGAGATTAACAATATTACAAACAAACTAAAATAGTAGGCAACATCACTATTGTTGGCTTTGTAGATAACATTACTATACAGTTAACTTAGCTACAGCACTAATGTTAGGTAGTTCAGTAGCTTAACTAAGTTAATGTTATAATGTGCACAAAAGTCTATGAATAACTGAGTTTGTCGCTGTTCAATGTTAACCTTTAGAGTGTGTGTGTGTGTGTGTGCTCTATACATGTTCTGTATATATTTTACTCTGTTCAATTGAACAAAGTTTAATTTTATGTCGCTTTTGTACTTTTGCACATTGTGTTACATTAACTTGTATGAAATATGCTATAGAAATATTGATTGAACAAACTTAATCCAGTCAGAGGGGGAGTTTTTAATAGTCTGTGTGCTTTTCTTACCGATGCATCCTTCATCGTCTACAAAGGTACGAGATTTCAGGACGCGTCTCCTCTTCCTCGTCTTCATCCCACAGTTTCCCTGCTGTCAAATAAAAACACAAACATGGGAATGTTTGATTTGCTAATTAATGTTTAATACACACACAAAAAAAACATTTTATCAATCAGTGGTGGATCTAGAAAATTTTACATGGGGGGGCAAAGGGGTGGCAAGAGGTCTTGGCAGGGTGGCAGGGGTAGACGGTACATTCCTTTACAAAACAAACACAAAAACACTTTTAAACTACAGTAGTTATTGTTTAATCATACCCTTACACACTACAAAGATTTTTAATTCACAACAGGAATAAGCCCAGTGTTAAAACAATCTTGCATCTTTTAAAAAGTAAAAGTATAAAAAGCAAAATGAAAATGAAAATGAAAAAAAAGTACAATAATTGTGTCCAAGATGCAGTGGACTACAAGTATAAAACCGCAGACAATACTCAAGTTCTTATAATTACAGTCCACAAATGACCCATGATCAACCATCTTTTTTAGGAAAGCTTAAGGCGACGGTTGTTGTGCTTTGCAGCAAAACGTTTCACAAACGTATCTAAATCTACTGCTTTTGCACGCTGTTTCTCAATACTGAGAACAGCCAGATTTCTCAGACGGTCATCTGCCATGGTTGAGCGTAGGTGAGTTTTTACAAGCTTTAAAGTTGAAAAGCTTCGCTCACACCCAGCAGTACTCACTGGCTAAACGATAGCGATCTTGCACAAGCGGAAAAGCTCAAAGAAAACCTCTTTAAAAGGCACCAAGAACGTCACAAACTCAGTCAGACTGGACGGGTTTACTTTGCCATTTGCTCTGTTTCTTTCAAGAAGTCTTTTTGCCTGGTGTATCTCATTTTTCAAGTCTTGCAAGTCATAGCCATATTCCTCAGCCACTAAGAAAACCAATTCTTCCTTTAAGAAGTCATTGTTTGATGGGTTTAAAGCTTGTACACCCCTCATTATCTTGCTGCTAGAGTTTGAAAAGCGCCTGTCCACCTCACTGATCACTGAGTCTATGATGGGAATGAATATACCTATTCTAAAGGCATCTTTGCTGTCAACATGTGTTTGCCGTCCAATTGTAGATGTTACAAGAGTATCATCTACTCTCCTAGATGTGTGTTTGGTTCTTTTTGTTTGACAATGGTAGAAATGTTGCAACCATTGCATGTGTCAATTGCTGTACTCCACAGGTCATTAAAGCTCTCCTCTGCGATAATCTTCCAATGTCTGTCTGAGGGTTTCAGTAAGGTCGACTGCTTTGGTAAGGTCCACATTAGTTGACTGGAGCATCTCAGATAAAAACTTTGTTTCACCTAGCACTTTTCTGAAGACTGCAAGGAGCCCTATGAAACTAAAATCTATTTGAGAACGTAGTCCTCTTGCGTCTACAGCTCTCTGTGGATTGGCCTCATCTGAAATTTCATCCAGCACTCTTATTACTGCAGGCAGCCTGTCCATAAGGTTTCTACATGCAGCACAGCGACAGGCCCATCTAGTGTCACTTAGCCTTGGAAGTTCTCGTGGTGCCCCACTGAACATTTCTTTTTGAACATCCATCCACTTAATGTGAACATATGAGCCTGACATGAATGTGTACAGACTTTCCAGCAAAGTGAAAAAACATGCAGCTTCTGGGACATTTTTCACACTGTCCACAATGACTAGATTCAAACAGTGTGCCCTGCAGTGAACATAAAATGCATATTTGGCAACTTCCTTAACCCTTGTTTGGACCCCAGAGCACCTGCCACTCAGGACTGCAGCCCCATCATAGCCTTGGCCCACCAGATTCTCTTTGTATTCCAGTCCATACTTTTCCAGACATGAAATAAGTTTCTCTGTCAAACTGGCTGCATCTAAGTGCTCTGCTTTCTGGTACTCAAGGAAGCTCTCCTGAACAACACCATTATAATAATATCTTACGACCAGAGACAGCTGCTCCTTTTTTTGAATGTCTTTAGTCTCATCTGCTAAAATAGAAAAGTGCTCACTTTCTTTAACCTCTTTTATAATTTCCTCTCTCACCATTTCTGCTAAACACTCCAAAATCTCATTTTGAGTGCTTTTGCTTGTGTATTTAGCATTTCTGGGACCCTGTGACAGCCGTTTTTTCACTAAGGCATCATGTTTACTCACAAGATCTAAAATCTCAAGGAAATGTCCCGTTTTTTGAGGTTTCCGATTCGTCATGGCCACGTTGGGAAATATTGTGTGGCTGTCAACAGCAAGGTTTCAGCCAAAGTTTTAATGTACTTTTGATTTTCGATTACTTGTTTCTGATTTTCATCTCCCATCATTCCCAAGACAGTTGTATTTTTCTTGGCCATTCTTTTGAACTCACTCCATGCAATCATTGCATTCACATGTGTGTCTGATCTGGCATGTACACTAAACCCACTGTCTTTGGAAGTGGCCTTCTTCCAGTTAGAATAGCCATATTCTGTTGTGAATACACTGTTTTTTAAATGTGCAAAATGTCTGCATGCAAAGCAGTATGCTGCATCTTTAGACATGGAATATTCAAGCCATGGCCGAGAACTGTACCACTCCCTGTGAAAGCTTCTTTTTGCTGCTCCATGTTGTGTCTTTGGGAATGTCTTTAAATCACCTTTGCATTTTGATATATCTTAAAAAAGAAAGAGGAGAGTGCCAAATGTAATTATCTAATGCAATTGAAAAGTACATTGACACAGCCAATGCATATAAGTGGCATTACATATTATCCTACTGTAGGCCTACAGCAATTTATATGGAAGAAGAATAAAAACATACCATGTGGTCCAGGGGGCATAGCAGGTCTATCCTCTTCCTCTCTGTCATCTTCCTCCTCCTGATCACTCCCTGCCTCTGTCCCTCTCTCTGAATCTGGAGCCTCCTCTTCATCCCTCACTGATTCTTCTTTTTCCTTGTCTCCTTCACTTATTTCCTCGTCTCCTTCACTTATTTCCTCTTCTCCGTCACTTATTTCCTTATCTCCTTCTGTCTTCTCCTGCTCTGACCCTCCTGGTCTCTCCAGTTTGCAGCCTTCTCCTTCATTTCCCTCACGCTCTTCCTCCTGTGTACTTCTTTGAATTTTTTTTTTGCAAAAAAGCTGGCAATATCCCCACTTTTAGCCTTCCTTTTCGTGGTTACGCTCCAGCTACTTTCTTCAACTACTCTTGCCTGCAAAAGTCAATATGTGAAAACCTCTGGTTATCCTTGTATTACATTAGGCCTACACTGTAGGGCCATATAACAAATATAAAATCAGAAAGATTTATCACATGCACACACCAGTTATGTTTAGACTATTTAATCCTATTGTATTTGTTATTACCCCAGTTGTAATCTGGTTTCATTTCTATGATATCTGAGAGGAAGTGAATATTTATAGGACTGATTAGCTAATCAAATGATTAATCTCCTCCTAACTGGCACTGTATTGTGTGTTGTAACGTAACGTCGGCGTAACGGCGACCATCAGTAAACGTTATGGATACAAGCAATATTTTATATTTTTTATTAAGCTGTTCTTGTCTTTAATAAAATCAAAATTAGGCTAATCAAAGGGCAGAGTGCTCTTACAAATCACGAGGGAAGGAGCGATTTGACCGCTAACGTAATAGACTCGCTCGTTTTTACTGATGCTGAATTGTCTGTTACATCAAATGTAACTTTAAGTTAAACATAAGTTTAAACTACACCTGGGGAAACTCACTTCACCTTCAGAGGCTCTGGGGCAGCTCAGTCTCTCCAGCCGGGTTGCAGGGCCACCGCACCGCAGCAGACTCGCTGTGTGTGAGCCAGAGTGAGTGAACGCCGCTCTGCACGTTTGAATCAGGGAAGTAGCTAAGTATTTGAGAGGCAGGGGGCTAAGATTACATTTAAAATTAAAAATTAAATTTGGTACATGTATTGTTTAGTTCAATGTTTTGAGAAGCTTGTGGACATAGTGGTGGTTTGTTTTTACAAGTACAGTTTTTGGATCACCAAAGTTGGGGGGGCAGCTGGGGGGGCAAGGCTCTAGAGTGGGGGGGCACCTGCCCCCCCTTGCCCCCCTGTAGATCCGCCCCTGTTATCAATGTCTAATAGTGGGATAAGTGGATTTTCTCTTTCACACACTAGCACACATTAATACATGTTGCATGTACAATGGTGTGATGACACAACTAGCTGGACCTCAATGTGACAACAACTGAAGAACTCATTGTTGATTTTAGGAAGAACTGTCTTGAGCCTAACGCCAGCTTTATCCAGGTGAAAATGTTGAATATTGAGTCGTATTTCGTATATAAATACCATATTCCACTTTAACCTTAAGTTTGATAATCAATACAGAGCCCTTTGTCAAACGAGGACAACAAACAATCCACTTGATGGGGAAGCTAAACTCTTTTAATCCCATAGGAACATTTTATGTAGTTTTTATCATTCCTTTTTTTTTGGAAGTCTCTTAACTTTTTCTTTCAATTGCTCGTTTTATGGTTGCTGGTGAAAAGCAAGAACAGCCACAACAACTTTGTAAAGATAATAATAATAAATTGAATTTATATAGCGCTTTTCATGAACTCAAAATCGCTTTACAGGGTATAGATAATAAAGACAAACAAACAAAACAAAACAAAACAAGATTCAGGCACAGGTGAAAAGGGGAGGGGCGTGGGGAGACAATGGTGCCGTCGATGGTGAGAGTGGGGTTATTGATTTTGCTGAGTGTGGATTTGGAGCCTATGAGGAGGAATTCTGTTTTATCACTGTTAAGTTTGAGGAAGTTGTGTTGCATCCAGGTTTTAATAGCTGAGTTGATGTGGAAGAGGGGAGGATTGTGGGGGGATTTGGTGCTGAGGTAGATCTGGGTGTCATCGGCGTAAGAGTGGAAGTCCAGGTTGAAGTGGCGGAGTATCTGACCAAAAGGGAGGATGTAGATGATGAAGAGGAGGGGGCCGAGTATGGAGCCTTGGGGAACACCTTGAGATCTGGTCTTAAGGCACTTTCACACTTTCCTCGTTTAGTTCGGATGAATCGAGTTGGTTTGACCCCTTGGTGCAGTTGGTTTGGCCAGCTGCAATCACTCAGTTTCATAGCAAAAGCGGACCAAACAAGCGTACCGAGACCTGCTTGATGAGGTGGTCTCTGTATGCTTTCAGTCGAACTCTGGAATGGTTCGTTTGTGGCGAGAACGTGATCCAACCTCGAACCGCACCAGTATTTTAATAATCTTAATTTAATTTTGACTGACTTGGCCTTTTCTTATTCTTTTTTCATTGATTTCTGAAGTTAGCTGTTTTCACACATTATGACAAACTGTGCTGTCAGTAATGTATTTAGCACTTTTTTACTTGTATATTGTATATTTGTATCTATATATTGTTACTTGTAATATTCAGTTTGTGTTACCTGCCTAGGGACTACGGATGTAAATAGGCATTCTTGCTAAGTCTGGCATTTTAACATCTTATATTTTCATACTGATGTTCATTAACATGCTCTGTAAATGAAATATTAGGTGAGAGATTAATAACAAAAAGGGATAGCAGCCATACACAGAAAAGTTAAGAAAATAGTTCAACTGTCACAGAGTTTCATATTCACTAATATTTTTCTTTTGGTTTCAATCTTCCTCTGAAGGTCCTTTTGGACAGATATCAGTCTCTAATGCATTGAGTTGCATTTAGACCACTGTAAGGAACATTAGAGGCAAAAAAATGTAACTTCTTAAAACACCACTGAAAGAACATCTGAGGCACAGTTAAATAAAAAAAATAGTCAAACAAACTTAATGGAAATAAGATTAAATTTGAATGCCTCTCATCTTATCCCCAATCCAACCTAGAGTTTTATTGTCCTTTTATGGAATTATTTGAACATGTTGAGAAATGAAAGATGAGTTATGCCTGAAAAACATGGTGACATGTAATTTAAGAGCTCCTCTGGCACTTACAAAGCAGACAGGTACAAAATGGCTCTTCAACATATACTCAACTGGCTTGGGAGCAGGATGTAGACAAATTAAGAAAATATACATACTAAAAGCAGCAAAGATCAGTTTGCATATACATATTTGAACAAAGTCAGGACTGATGACTCTTTGAATAGCTCCCTCTGGCTCTTGCAAAACAGCAAGGTAGCTCCCTGCACACTAGAACTGTAATCAGGAGAGACTTCGTTGCAAATATGCAAAGGTTTATTTGTACATATGCATAATATGAAATGTACAGTCTTTGGAGATTAGACTCCATCATTATAAATATAATTTTAAAGGGGTAGAGAAGCCAAGGCATATCCCCCCGATGGAGTCTAGACACTGGTGGTGGTGGCGAAGGAGCCAAAAGACCGGACCGAAGGAGCTGACGGGAGCGGTCTGCCGGACAGTAGCGGTTTTTGGCACGGGCGAAACGTATGATTGTATATATTTTTGGCACATTTATGTATATAGTGTATATTTATTTTAAGTTCTGATAACCTATACTGTCATATTCTGTGCAGAATTGTGTTCATTGTCTTTTGGCAATGTTGGAGGTGAAGATTGTGAACATTAAAATGTGTGTTTACTGTTGTAATTGCAATAGTTAAAAAACTGGATTCTCTTAAGTGTGTTTTTCAAAGAGCTCGAAGGGTGTCTTCCCCGGGGCTTCATTCAATGTAGAACCGCCACTGCTGCCGGAGGAGGACCCAGGGTGCCGTGGGTGACGATGACTGGAGGAGGAAGGGGAGGAGGAGGGTTGTACACTTTGCCTGAAATTACAACTGACAGCAGCAGAGAGAAGAACAGAATTAAATCTGGGATGCCACGCTGTGATTGGCTCGTGAAATATCATGGCCAATTCTGGTTGGTTTAACTTAAAAGTGAACGCCTCGAAACAGCTGATCAGTTTTAGGAAGGGAGAGAGGTGGATGAAGTTTAGAAGTCTTCCTGAAAGAATGTACTCTGAGCTTCATTAGTCAAATAAGGAAAAGATACATAAAAGAAAAAAAGTTGCAGAGTACTGACTACACAACGGATGAAGTCCTTGGATGTCAGGATGGACGGACGAAGAAGAAGAAGAAGAGAAGATCACAGAAGTGCTGCAGCCAGAGGACAGTGGGCCAGTAAAACAGAATATATTCTGGTTGTTGCAGGAAATGTGGTCGGCCTGGGCAACGTGTGGAGATTTCCTTACCTCTGCTACAAGAACGGTGGAGGTGAGTCCTAAAACCACAACTCAAGTCTCTCTTTGTTAATGGGAGATGAGTAAAGCTTATAATGTAATGGGTCATTTCCATGAGCGTACATGTCTCTGTATTTATCTCTTTTATTTTATTTTTTATTGTGAAAAACCAAAAAGATTTTGGACAGATTTGGAGTCTTACCTTTTTGAAACCACCAATTTCGTCTACTCCTTTAACCTTAAAGATATGATCTGTTCCTATGATAATTCAGGTAATGGTGCACTTGAGTATCAAATTAATTCATAATCATTCTATATGCCACATTTTATATTCATTATATTCATTTCCTAATTGTGTACCCTTTTCTCATAGAACTTAAATCTCTACTCAAGTCACTTAGACTGCTGAATAATGTTGAAGAATATATTGTGTAAGAATAGAATGTCTTGTAGCCTGGGATGGCCTTGCTCTCTCCTCTTGTCTGCCATGTGTAAGATAAGACATTTGCAGAATTACTGGAGCAAAGTGCTCCTGATAAACAGTTGGAACAGAATACACCCAATGAAATATATAATAGTGACAAACAATCTTTAGGCCAGGAGAGGACTAGCCAGGGCTAGCTCGCATTTCGCTATCTTCACGGGAAACCGAACGTCTGAGCTATGTCCAACTGATTAGTGGCGACAGACACCATGGCGGAAGTAGGAACCTGGAGAAGGATAAAAGAGTAGGGCAGAGAGAGGTCCGTGGTCAGACCTGGAGAGACTGTGTTGAGGATGTGACAGTCTTGAAGGAGTTCTGAACCATATATATATATACTTTGCTTGCAATATCATTTACTAAAGATTTCTTATAACTTGACTGAGCAAATCCGAGTATTGATTTCCTGGTCTACCACTTAACGAACACCAAAACTTAAAAGGTGCAGGATGAAGTGACCAAAATTGGAGTCAGATCGAATCTGGCCATTGGAGCCAGACCAGAACAGAGCAGAATCAGTCAAATCTTTTCCTTCAATAACAAAAAAAGTATTAAACTTGTGGAAACTGAGGAGCTGTTTTGCCTAAACCTCTGACTAATTGTGAATTCATGTTTAAATGTACCTCTTGTATTTCTTTATGTAATGAATGTGTTCACACTAGATGTATATGTGCTATTGATGTTTATCTGATTCTTTCTATGCTGCATTTGCCAATAAAAAGAAAAAAATGTCTCTGTATTTACCATAGGGGCCTTTCTGGTGCCGTATGGTCTGTTAGCTGTGGTGTGTGGGATACCTCTGTTCCTGTTGGAGACTTCAGTTGGTCAGTTCACCCAGGAAGGATTCATCACCTGTTGGAGTAAATTGTGTCCACTGGCACAGGGTGAGTTGAAGTAAAATGTGCAGCCAACAGAGGGGGGGGGGCAAAATCATACTTTGTACATTATGCTGTCATTCTGTAATGTTATTCTAAAAAATACAGCTAGAGCTACATTTGAATTATCATCACAGTTTTAAACATTTTAGACCTTGCTTATTGTTTCAGGAATTGGATATGGATATTTCATGATGAAACTTTATGACTTCAGCTACATTTTAGTCCAAGTCTGGGCTCTCTTCTACCTGGTGTTCTCATTTAGATCCCAGCTGCCCTGGGCCAGCTGTGACAACACCTGGAACACGGGTAAGATTAGACAAGATTTAACTCAAAATGAACTTTGTATCTGTACAAAACTGGTTTCAGTTGTAAGTATAACTGAATGTCAATCCTTTGTCATATGGTTGATACTTGCCTAATGGAAAATGAGCTCTCCTACAGGATAAATGTTTCCTGTTGTATTGTGGATACATTGTTGGAATATATTGTATGGCAGTCATCCCTCTCACATTTACCATTATGAAATCTGTGTTTGTATCCAAACCCAGCTAACTGCCTTGATCTTCAGACTTTTAATTCATCTAATGTGACTGCAAATCGGACCAACACCACCTCTGCTGCAACCGAGTTCTGGGAGTGAGTGTTTTTCTTCTAATGACCCATAATAAATTGTTAAATACTGTATCACTAATATGCATTGTTTTACCCTGTGTTGCGGCAGTAAACATTATGTAAAATAATTCCTGCTATATGAACATTTCAGCATCATAAATGTACCCATGAAGACATTGTTCAGTGTAATTTTAATTAATGGTGTGTACAGATTCTGCACTCTCACTGTTCCCTCTATCACTGCAGACTATTCAGCATTTTGCAATGCTATGTTAGAAATAGTTTGTTTCAGTCTTTTCCTAGGTCATTATTAAATATGTATTTAAAGTGGAATTACAGACTGCTCAATACTTTCTCCTCTAATGCAGGCACAGAACGTACATGCATGTTATTGATAGCTGGCCAGCAAGTCTGTGTGGTGTCATTTAAGCCTTTATTTCAACATGTTCCCCTTTATTGGAAATTATAGAAGAAGACAGGAAACAAAGAAAAAGTTCTTGCCTTGGATTGGATGCCCCAAACTACAAAAAAAATAAATAACTGAAATTGAAAAAATTCCTGATCTATACGACTCCAGAGTAAAATATGGAATTATTCTGGAATTTATTGTTATCATTTGGCATTTGCCATATTGCCCCTCTGCTCAGACGGCGTGTGCTGGGCATGTCTGGAGGCATTGAGGAGCTGGGCAGTGTGAGATGGGAGCTGGCTTTGTGTCTTCTGGCCTGCTGGGTGATGTGCTACTTCAGCATCTGGAAAGGTGTCAGATCTTCTGGAAAGGTCATTGGAAATAATATTTTATTTTTATTTATTAAGAATGCCATATAGACAGTGCTTTTTCATTCTTACATCAAGGGTTTAACTTTGGATTCAACACTGTGGGGGGGTTGAGATCTCCACTTTTGGGCAAATTTGAAATTTTTGAACCTATCAAGCACTGCATTCTGGGGAATTTTTCGGCAACAATTTGTGCCTTTCCTGCATCAAGTTATGGTGCAAATGTCTTTATGTAAAGGAAATTATATTAGGTTTTTTGTGGGGTTGCACTATTCAATTAAATTTTATTTATAGTATCAAATATAACAAGAGTTATCTCAAGACACTTTACAGATAGAGTAGGTCTAGACCACACTCTATAATTTACAAAGACCCAACAATTCCAGTAATTCCCCCAAGAGCAAGCATTTAGTGGCGAGGTAAAAAACCTCTCTTTTAGGGTGAAACCTCGGGTGGTGAGGAAAACCTCCTTTTAGGGAGAAACCTCAGACAGGTCTGCGTGAGACTGGCCCCCCATGTCACCCAAAAATTATTAAAAACTCTGCTATTCATTTGTGCCGGTTTGTGCCATAAAAATTATTGTTTGTGCTGTTAAGGGTTTTTCTGGCCAGTGACATCACCCACCCCCCAATTAATGTCCAAAACCGTGTGTGAGTGTGTGTGTGTGTGTGTGACGGAAAGGTGCATCAGATGTTTGTGTTGGATGACCATACAGATATTTTTTTTAAGTGTTTTTATGTTTTGCAAGAAAATATTCTGTGTGAACAGACAATAAAGTTTAATCTTATGTTAGTATATTGCCCCTCTTCCCAAAGTCTCAGTCTAAAGCTGGCTACAAACACATTTTGTTATTGAGGGCTGGATTAGGACTGGATTCAAAGCTGATTCTGGTTTCCAGCTTCGCCCCAGGTGTGTCTGTTAAAACATGGACAGAGACAACTTCTCTCTTTTGATGTTTTATCTAATAAAGCAACACTACAAACATGGGCGTGGGTAGCTCTGCTATGTCTGTGTGTTTGTGTGTGGTTCTGCAAAGAAATAAATAACATTGTAAAGGCTACCATACACAATGCATAGGATTTACATATACTAGTGCAGTGCCCATTGAAAATGTGCCTGTTTGGAACGGGCGATTACTTGGCCTGTGGTATTGCTGCTTGTAGAATTTATCAAAACCAAATTGTACCCCAAAATAACTTACTGAAGGACCCCAAACCACTTCATATGCACCTCCACTGTATAGCCTACTACTGACTTACAGTGTAGGCTACTTCTACATCAGTGGAAGACATTGTAGCGGTGATGGTGTTATCTTGTGTCGGATCATTAACGAATTTAACATTTCAGCAGAAGTGTTCATTTCCATACAGGTTTAGTGGCTTGACGGTTAACGGTGAAGTAGGGTTCAACTCTGAGATTTTCACGCCTTGCACAGCGCTCTGAAGGAATAATCTCCGAGATTAGACTACGATATGTTCTGTCAGCTCACAGCTATTTAATACAATAGCAGGAAAAGAGTCCCCCCCCCTCTGTTCTAAAGCGTTCTGTATGTGGCGTCTGCTGATGTGCAGGTTACCTTCCCCCCCCCAAACACGGACACACACATATATACTGATACGTCTCGCTTTATAAGATAGACAGCCTGCCTATAAGTGGTATCACGCTCTGTCTGCACTTGTTGTGTGGTTGTGCTTTGCATATGTGGGATTCTGAAACGTCCTTAAATTCGGGAATTGTTGTTAGTTTATTCAAAGTCAAAGACGAAAGAAGTAGGCTAGTGCTACTTTGCACATGTTTGTGGGTCTGAGGTGTATGTCACATTTTAGCTGCCAAAGCTCCGCTGTGCTGCTGCTCTGTCTCTGGTCCTCAGCGTGAGAGGGGGAGTGGCCAGCAGCTAGAGCGGCAAAAGCCAATGTGTGCTTCTTTTACCTATATATTTAACAATATCTTTTGCATTTCTAATCCAAACAACGTCAAACTTGGCACTGCACTTACTCATGCTCGTAGCAAGACACCTGTCAAGTTTGAAATCCAACGGTTCGAGATATATACACATACCACCCACACACACACACACACACACACCCACACACACACACAGACACAGAAAGACGTTCCTGCAATTTATAGATAGATAGGCTAGTAAATAATAACAATAAACTCACTTTTAATTACATTATATTAATGCAGTGTAACTACTGTAGCAGGTAAATCATGCACCTTAAATTTACGTGAGCAAGGGCGTTCAACAATCACCATTATATTGAATCAACAGCTACATGTAACGTAGCTAGCAGATGAAGAACACAAACAATGAAAATAACCAGCTAGCTTACTTAAATTTGCAAGAACTATAAACCAATACAACAACAGGCTTAAATGAACTGAAAACATAAGTTGTACAGCTTACTACACACAGTCTCTTTTTCTTTTCTCTCACTTTTCCGCCGGGTGGTGCGCACGCCTGCTTGCGGTGCGAAGCGCGTGTCCATGCTATTCTCCGACATGCACTCACAATCAATACTGATAGATGGCCTTTTGTACATTTTTTATTGTTTTATTGTACTGGAAACTGCACGGAACAATTGCAAGTTAAACGTGTGCTAACACCAATCTGCGTTAGTTTAACTTGCAATGTTAAACCTGAGACAGAGCTCTTGACACTGATACCAGTAACGGAAAGGTCTCCAGTACTGTCTAAAATGCTGGTATCGGTATCGGCAAGTACTGGAGTTTAAGCACAGACTAGATGCCATATAATTTAGCCCTGAAGAAAAATCTACTTTAAAGTACTTTATTTATGTTCTTTTTCTGTTATGACTGACTGTCAAACTGCATAATAAAAGAAAGTTATCTTGTGTTTGTTCATGTTTTACAAACAGTTTAACCTGAGCCAGGCCGTACAACATAGATAGCAATCATATCACATCAAATGGGATCGTATTGGATGAGTAATCGTTGTCGGCTGATACACAAGAAATAGTATCGGACCATCTCTATACAAAACCAGCATGTGTGCCCTTCATTTCATCAATGTGGACCATGAACATAACAATCCAAAGTGGAAATATCCCAAACCCTGAACTAACTCCTCAGCCAGCCCAATGATCCCAGCCTGAACTATCCAAATCCAGCCTACAACATTCAAATGTCATATGTTCATTTTAAGTAACATCTAACATACTTCCACAGAGTGTAAAAGGCTTGCAATGTCAACACTATTATGATGTACAACAAATATACGTAAGGGTTATAAATACAGTTACTTTGACGTTGACCTTTGAATGCACATATATATTCAGAAATGCAAACAAACTGCAAAGCTCCCTGATTGCAAAGATCCCTTGCACTGATTTATGAATGAAATGAAATGGCTACTCACCAAATAATTAGTAAGCTTCACATGTGTGAAATTGCTCTTTAAAAAAAGGCAACAAAAAAAACTTGCATGATACTGTTACTTCAGATACTCTGTACGGTTGGTTAGCAGTAAAGTTCTGTATTTTAATAATACATTATAGTTGTATGTTATGTAATTTAGATTCTCATTTGCATTAACAGTAAAGGGCTATATTTAACAATAACGTTAATACTGTTAAAATCCTGCTGTAAATAAATTGACAGTAATCATTAACATGAAAAATATTTTTAGGTGGCGTATTTCACAGCTACATTCCCCTATGTGATGCTCCTGGTCCTACTCATCAGGGGCCTGACTCTACCGGGAGCTTGGGACGGGATCTACTTTTACCTGTATCCAGACCTGAACCGCCTGGCTAACCTTGAGGTGACCATTTGATTTAAAACCAACTTTAGAATTACTCAGTTTTCACTAATGAGGAACACAATTTAAAATATTTCTGTTTCCAATGCATTTATGTGTTTGATCTGTACCATTAGTACAGACAACTGCATTAGTACTTGCTGGTAACTGAGTAAGGTCTGCCAGAGGAACATACACTGGTGGATTGGAGAAAAAAACGTTCTTGGTTGTCAGCATTTCTTTAAACCTATTACAATCGTCTTTGGCGACTCTGCAAAATAGTCTCGGGAAGGAATTTGTTTTGGTGGATTATTTGCACCCTGCAAATGAAAATGCCATGTACAATATTAAATAAAATTAACTGTTGACACAATACAGTAATGTGAGCTATTTAAATTACCTGGATACATGGTTAAACCTCTTACCAGTGTATCTCCGTGTGTACTTCGTCTACAGCAATCCCACCAATCGGTCCTAAAATGTCCCAGTTAGAGAGGAAATGCTGTAAACACATTCTTTATAAATCTTTACAATCATTCTCCGAAAGAACCAAGCAGGCCTGCCTTGTAGCACCATCCAAATTTTCTTCCAAACTTGATATTTTCAGCGTGTAACGTTGCTCAGAGGTTCCGGTTAATGTTCCTCGATCTGACCAGAGTTTAAAGTAAACACAAAGAAAGCGGCATTAGGAGTTATCTATTAGGGACCAAAACATCTGTACAAAATTCTATGGCAATGGCATAGTGATAATAGCGACAGCTAACCAACGGTCACAACCAAATTTATAAAACACAAATTTCAATCAGTAGAGTTATTGTTTTTTCTGACATTACAGGTCTGGCTAGAGGCAGGATCCCAAATATTCTTCTCCTACAGCTTGACTATAGGGACTCTGAACGTTCTGGGCAGCTATAATAACTACACCAACAATTGTTATAAGTAAGTATAAGTTGGATATTACAGGGACCTTCTGTTATATTCAAGTTAGAAATAGGTTTTGTATGAAAGCCCTGGTAATCCATTTTCTAAGTCTGATCTAAATTAGTTTTCTCTCCTGCGTTGAGGATGATCTAATTTCTATACATTCCATCTGATTCTACCTGTAAAACCTTTTTGACCTGTTCTTAAGTCATGAACACAGGAGAGAAAATAATTCAGATCACTTGCCTCTCAGGGGTTCCGTATTTTTGTCATCATATTTCCCGTTTCTATCCTGTTTTGTCAGTAACAAATTAAGACAGCACCTATTGTCTTTCTTTCTGTGGCCTCTAGGGACTGCTTTTGGCTCTGTCTGCTGAACAGTGGGACCAGTTTTGTTGCTGGATTTGTCGTCTTCTCTGTACTTGGATTCATGGCTCAGAAACAGGGTGTTAGTGTTGACACTGTGGCTGAGTCAGGTATAACTCTTTAAAAAAGCAAGTCTTTGAAAGAAAAAAACAAACAATATATATATATATATATATATATATATATATATATATATATATATATACTGTATGTATCAGTATTGACTCTCTCCATGTTAATTTCCAATACACAGGTCCAGGTTTGGCCTTCATTGCTTACCCTCAGGCAACAGCTATGATGCCTTTTCCACAGTTCTGGACGGTCTGCTTCTTCCTGATGCTCATTCTGCTGACTGTCGACACACATGTAAGATTGTTGCACCAATCACAATCCAGCTCATAGGCTGCAACAGAGTTGGTACATCGGACGAGGTTTAAGCGTAAAATAAGCATTTATTTACAGAAACCAGAAAAAAACGTGGGAGTCAGCAATCAGTCATTTATGCGTGCATTGGTGGGTGGAATTGTCTGTAGAAAGCAAAACCGGCACACCTAGTGGAGCGAAGGGGTCGACACACTCACAGGTAGACAAAGAAATCATACTACTTGCTCCTTTCTTTTTGCCCCCAGTTTGTGACAGTAGAGAGCGTTATCACCTCTGTAAGCGACTTGTTTCCGAAGCTGTTACGTGCACCAGTGAAGCACGAGATCTTTGTCCTTGTCATCTGTTCGTCCTTCTTCCTCATGCACCTGACCCTGGTCACTGAGGTAAACAAAATGTTGACGAAAAAGCACATTTATGAAGCATATTTACACATGAAATCACAGTGATAGATAGTGAAAAATGTTAACTGTTCTATTTCCACTAGGGGGGAATTTACATATTCCAGCTAATTGATTATTATGGTTGTACTAGAGCCTGCCAGGATTGTATGGCTATATGTCAATGCCTGGCTTTGGGATGGATTTATGGTAAGTAAAAAATCACTCACTAATTATCTTAATTAATTATGCCATTTTGATTATGTGGTTTGGCTTTTCATGTGCTTTTATTTTTATGACGGCTTTCTATCCTTTCATCCAGATATTAAAGTTTGTAAGATGAGAAATACAAGCACACAAAGAAGTGGGAAAAGCAGTGATATACAATTTTAATAAGTGACATTGTAATGAGCAAAGGGAGCATGTATAAAGAAAATAAAATAGGGCCCAGAATGCTTCCTTGAGGAACTCCATAATAAATATCAAGTGTTACTACCTTCAGCAGGGCTGCTGCAGAGTTATGGGTGGACCAATTTTGTTTAAAGAAAATGTGTTATTCAGATGAACATGTAGTTTGTTAAAAAGAATACTCCAAATGGAGTCAGCAATGTCTAGAACAGACCTTTTTATTGTTGTTTGATTTTTCTTGTTTCCTGGGAAAGGCATTAGAAGCTGAATTAAAGCGGTCTGGCAGAAACAGTCTGATCAGAACAGGGTCAACACATATGGATGACTTCATTTTGTAATTGGAAACAATGATTTAATTGTTGTTAACCTTACTGAAAGTCATTCTAAGTGGAGTTTTTTTAGACACACAGATCCCAAGCTGTGTCTTTTTTAAATTTTGAAAGTGTCTAGTATGCAAAAGACTTTTCTCAATGTCAGTATCTACTTGTCTCAATGTCAGTATTTTGAAGTACAATTCAAATACTTGAACATAATGTGAAAATTAAAATTAAAAAAATCTTAACTTTCATCAGGCGCTGACCGCATATTTAACATCATTAAGGACATGACAGGACAGAGACCATCAGTTTTCTTCAAACTATGCTGGAATTACATCGTCCCTCTACTGTCACTGGTGAGTCAGAAACACTTTGTTTGCTCCTCTTAGTCGCCAATGATTTCACATATTTTCCTGAAATTTAGCAGTTTCCTCACTAAATCAACTTCAATATGCCTTCAAGTGTCTACACAGTACAACTGAATTTGATTAATTTGCATGTTAAGTTTTACAACTAACCTCCGATTGCACTCTAAGCTAATTTCATGCTCTATAGTCATACACTGAATTGCATTCAGTTAGTTATTTATAATTTATGTTGAGTCCACAATTATGCAGTTTCAGAATTTGCCTCTTCTAAAGTCTCTCCATTAACTTTCCTTCAGACAGCACCTTTACTGTGTTTTGTGTGTTGAGTGTCCTCACTTTGTTATTCAGTGAATGACACATTGTTGTATTTATATACAGTATGTCTCTGGACCATAGACTGTTAACATTAATATATACTGTCTATTATTTGGACGATGATTTGTAATGCAAAGTGTTCATTACCAACAGTCTAGTGTGTTCATAGCAAAAGCAAAAGCAACAGCAAAAGTAGACTAGTCTTGCTTTTCTCCAGTTTTCTTTCAGCAACAATGCGTGACATATTCATGCAGAATAACTAAAGCCATAGGAAATGGTCCTTGTACTAATATTTCTTTATAAGATAAAGAAACCTGGTTGATTACCAACACCTAAGGATCAACGACTGGTACGTTTACCCTGACTGGGCGTATGCTCTAGGATGGACCATGACCCTCTCCTCTGTTCTCATGGTGCCACTGTGGGCAGCTGGACAGATGTGTTTGACAGCAGGAACCTTCAGACAGGTCAGTGTTCAAAGAACAATTAGTAGATCATGTACAATGTGAGAAAAATACACAGCAAACCAATAATCTATCTATAAATTGCAGGAACGTCTGTCTGTCTGTGTGTGTGGGTGTTAAGCACATATCTCTCGAACCGTTAGTCCGATGGATTTCAAACTTGACAGGTGTCTTCCTATGGGCACGATTAAATGCGGTGGCAAGTTTGACGTTGTTTTGATAAGAAACGCAAACGATATCGTCGGTAAAAGAAGCACACATTGGATTTTGCTGCTCTAGCCGCTGGCCCCTCCCCCTCTCACACTGAGTGAGCAGTGAGCTGTCTGTTTATAGAAACTACATCCTGTTATATTGCGCGATCATATGTGAATTTGTGAGATCTCGTGGGTCCTCGTGACTTCAGCTGTCAGTCATGGCCGCAGCCGTTCCGCAACAAATTCGAACCTGGTGGGTATTCAAGGACGGCGGAGCACGGAGCCGACACGCAGCGGAGCCGATCCGCAGCCGTTTCGCAGTTGGTGGAAATCTGCCATTAGGAACGGTATGACAGGAAATTGGTTTGGAAACCGTGACTTTTTCAAACCTCGGTCTACCTTGAAACCGGTAACCAGCCCATAGCTAGTTGACAGTTGGTGCTTCCACAAAATATTTACACAATGAGATTTTTGATAAATAATCATCAGTAATGTGTATACATCGACTAAGTGAGTAAAAGCAAATAATAGAACAACTTGCCAGTCTGGCAAGTAAAAGAAATTGCATCACTTTACTGGTATATAGGCTTTAAAACTAGGAAAAGACAACACTTATATTACGATATTACGAAAACCAACATTTAAGACGATATCTAGCCGTATACATCGCTATCGATATATTGTCTAGCCCTATGTACTCATGATTTTACAGTTGTGTTAAACCTTACTTCCCTTTTTTTTTTATTCCAGCGTTTGTCCATTCTTTGTCGTCCTGCTGACGATGCAGCCTTGCAGAAGGAACGCGAAAAACTGAAAGAGGAGGAGGAGGGGATGGTCGAACTCAGGGTGTCTGCAGGGACGTCTGAACTGCAAAGTTCCATTAACTAGACATCACAGCGGTCATATGAGCTTCTTGCAATAAATGTTGTGTAACTCCAAGATTTCAGGGATACCAAGCTGAAATTACTGCGTAAATGACAAAATGAATGAATTATTTTTTCCGATAAATAGATTATTTAGGCCATTTATCAAGCAAAGATGACACTCTGTGGATGAATTGAAGTTTATGCTGGTCTATAATAATTACAAATTGAATATATTGTGATTTAGGGCTGTTGGTCAGACAAAACAATCAATTTGACACTGACATTATATAGTTGATGAAAAGACAAGAACTGATTTTTATTGATTTCTAATGAAAATAACCAGTAGTTGCATCCCTAGCTCTTATGACTGTGGTGAGGATGCCCTTCTCTCCAGATGTGCACAGAAGTTTGAGTGTTCAAATGTGGGTTGAAACTACACAAGGACTCATTTACCAAACTTGACTAGATTGACCAGCCTAGGATTGTTCCTTATTATTTAAGCACTTCAAAGTACTCACTTTGATAATCCGCATTTTAGGTTTTGGTCAAATGTTTCAGTACTACGTGCAAATATTAAAATGATTCAAAGTGATTTGGAATGCTGTCAAGTTGTTGCATGACTATATGAAAACTAAAAACCAGTGGTGGAATGTAACTAAATACACTTAGTCAAGTACTGCACTTAAGTAAACATTTGAGGTACTTGTACTTTATTTGAGTCTTTTCTTTTCTTGCCACAAAAATGAAGAAAAGATGACATAGTAACTGCAATATTAAAGACCATTCAAGACAATAGTCAATAAACCATATATCAAATAAACATATGTATAAATGACAACACCATAAGGCCATCATACATGTCTCTCCCCAGCACAAGTTCTCCACAAAGCTCAGGTGCTTTCCCCATTTTCTAGTATAGACATCCAACCAGGCAAACCGTTTGACATTTTTTCAAACGCCGCCATCCTAGCCATCTGACAAGCCCACTCCTGGATAAACGGCACAAAAAAATGTTTGCGTTCGCGGGCCCTGACTTGCGCAATGACATGCAAATTATCCAATCCAAAATGAAAAAAAAAAGATCACCTCACAGGAATTGAACTCCAGACTCCCAGACCAAAGCTCAGTGGTCTAACCACTCACCTAACAGTTCTTACAAAATGTTGCTCAACTGTTTACCAATTGGTGTTTGCAAGCCTCTCGGTTGCTAGGTAACCATACTGTATATAAAAAAATAGGTACTAACTAACAAACTAACAAACGGTTGTATGCTTTTACTGCTTTTCAACTGTTGTAACCATTTTCCGCTAGAAATTCAATTGTTATAAACTTTAGAGACTAAACATTCCTAATATGCTAGTTTCTGCGGTCATGGAAGATGAACGGCCGCCATGATTTCGGTGCACGCGAGCAACGTGTTTTTGTTGTTACGTCACAGGGTGTCTATAGCCGTGAGGCAGAGGCTATTCGTACCAGGGGTGCAAATAGACACTCTGTATTATTTTTTATTTGCTCTCGGGAGAGCACTGTTTGCCATAATAATAAACTGTATTTTGTATTTGCACTTTTAAATCTAATGTGAAAAGAGTATTTTTAATGCCTTTGCTGTTCCAAGTCCACTATGAAGATATGTTTTGAAGCATGTATATGCTCCTATTGTTACACTGTAAAAATGGTTAGTGCAAGCTTACTTTATATTTAAAACCATTGCACTGTATGCAGAATTTACAACAATTTGAAAACATTGGGGTTTGGATTGAATCCACTGCTGTCGATGCACAGGTTAAGATTTTTGATCTGTCTGTGACTGCACGGAGTCATTCGTTTTGGGTAAAATTGGTACATTCTAAGTTTTAATACTCAATATAGACAATTTTGAGTACAGAACTCTGACTCTGCCTTTTTTGTCAATGCAAATCATTTCAACATAAAACTGTATTTACACACACAACAAGGAACCAATGGCTACAATACATTTGGATAGAGTTAACTTTAACAAATCATGTTAGATTTAGAGACTCCACTCGGGTACCAGGGACATGATGAAATTGCCTTAAAGTTACATAATACCTTTACACAATACTAGCTTTAAAAAAATCAAGTTGCAGTTACAGTCTAAATGATGATGATGATAAAGTTACTTAACGTTACACAATAAATGCATATTACTGTGAAGAAAAAAAAAGTTAAATTAACACAATTTTAATAGACAGTCTAATGTCAATACATGTGTTGGTTTGACAAGAAATAAGTAAGAGAGAAAAAAAGTTAGCTACATTCTGATCACGTGGGACAAAATACTTTTTTTTTTCAGTGCAACTGTCCTGGGTGGTGCTTAACCCGGATGCAGTGACGGTCAGTAGCAGTTTTTGGCATGGGCGAAGCGGGCAGCCGCCCTGGGCTGACGCATTGGGGGCAGCACGAGCACTTTAAAAAAAAAAAAAAATCCTCTGCGCCTTGAAGCCAAATGTCTTCAAAGGAATAAAACGCTGGTGATAGTCTGTATTTTTTAATCAATAAATCATTTTAAAGACCCAAACCACAGCCTGATAAATCTTCTTCCTCCAAAAACACATCAATGAGCAACATCTTGTTAAAAACACATCAGTGAGCAGCATGTTGATAGGAAGTGATTAGCTAGTAGTACTCAGGTCATACTGTACACACTACAGGTAGCTATAGTGCATGTAAATACGTAAGTCAAGGTGTATTCATTTACTACAAATTGTTTTAAGAAAAACTTAAAAATCTATTCTTTAACCCCCAGGCCGCCAACACTCATCCTATACGCATGTTAAAGAGGAATGTTGGAAAGTATTAAGAGACAGCTTTGGTCTTTTCATGTCAACAAAGGTAGAACCGCCACGGGTCAGGCTTTGTCCCATCTTTTGAGCCAGACTAGACTATGGGTAACATCAGTTAAGTAAAAAGCAAGGTCATCCCATTGACAGAATTTAAGAAGAAATGTTGAAATTAGAAGCTACAGTGATAAGATTTTTGACATTTGGTATTTTGGAGTTCTAATTCTTCATTGTCCTGTTTGTTTTGTCTGATTAATATATGCCTTGCTTTGTTTCTCATTGAGGTGAATTCTTCTTGTCTGTAATCAAGCCAGACTTTAAAGATATTTTAAGCAGTTGGTGTCTATCTGTAGGTCCGCTGCAACTCTCAGTTCTTTTAAATCTAAGCTAAAGACCTATCTTTTTGATGTTGCTTTTCTTTAAATAATCTATTTTATTAACTTTAATTTCTTATACTGCACTGTAACTTTTATTCTTATACTGCACTATCAATTTTATTCTTGTCTTTTAATGTTTTTAATTTGCTTATTATTGTTTTTTAATTGTTTTCTAACTGCTCTTTAATGTTTTATGTAAAGCACTTTGAATTGCCCTGTTGCTGAAATGTGCTATATAAATAAAGCTGCCTTGCCTTGCCTATCATTCATCAATTTCCTACATTCATCATCCCCCCCCTCATTTAGCCCTACATTACAGTAAAGTTTTGCATTACTGGTTTTCATTTTAGAATCCATGAAAACTAGTAGATGCCCCGCAAGAGTTAAACAGAGGGAGAGCCAATTTTACTTCAGAAATACACTGGCTATTAAAGGCAACATTACTCCAAAAAAAGAACATACCCAGGGGTGTCAGACTGGGGGGTGGAAATGGGTACCTCTAGAGTAAGGAAGGCCCAAAAAGATGCTAGAATGAATAGCTGTGGGGAGGGGCCCATAGAGAATGCCTTTGTTACGCCCCTGAACATACCATTCAAAGAACTAGTTTTTTCTAATATGGAACCAGAGTTTCTTTTTGAGGTAACCAAAACATTTACTAGTATTATATTCTTTGTGTACATTTTCCATATCTCAGTGTGCAAAACTAATATTCATCATTGGAAATCAGACATGCTTAAGCATTTCATGATGTGATGAATCCTGTGGTGTGCTCTGTGGTTGTTTGGTGCATCACCATCTTCATCATGTGTTTCTGCTTCGTCAAACAAAAAAGAAAGACAGGTGAGGATTTCATTATTATTAATTACTATTAAAGTATTGTGCAGCATTTGAGAGAACATGGGTTAGAAATACATTACATGTATTTCCAGACAGGAAGTAGATCCACTCTTAGCAAGAGTCCAAACAACTCTCATGTTTATATACAGTACAGGCCAAAAGATTGGACACACCTTCTCATTCAATGTGTTTCTTTATTTTCATGACTATTTACATTGTAGATTCTCACTGAAGGCATCAAAACTATGAATGAACACATATGGAATTATGTACTTAACAAAAAAGTGTGAAATAACTGAAAACATGTCTTATATTTTAGATTCCTCAAAGTAGCCACCCTTTGCTTTTTTTGATAACTCTGCAAACCCTTGGTGTTCTCTCAATGAGCTTCATGAGGTAGTCACCTGAAATGGTTTTACCTTCACAGGTGTGCTTTGTCAGGGTTAATTAGTGGAATTTTTTCCCTTATTAATAAAACAGCAAAGGGTGGCTACTTTGAAGAATCTAAAATATAAGACATGTTTTCAGTTATTTCACACTTTTTTGTTAAGTACATAATTCCATATGTGTTCATTCATAGTTTTGATGCCTTCAGTGAGAATCTACAATGTAAATAGTCATGAAAATAAAAAGGAAACGCATTGAATGAGATGGTGTGTCCAAACTGTTGGCCTGTACTGTATATTGATTATTATTTACAATAATGCACATATATAACTAGAATAGAGTGATATGAGAAAGTAAATGAAAAGATCATAATTGACACAAGTAATCAGGACACTTTAAGACTGATTTAAATCAAATGGTGAGAGATTAAATAAGTGATGATGACTGAAGCAACATTAAATACGAGGAGGAAAGGGATACAAGAATAGTACACAGTAATACTTGACTTAATGATGATTATACTATTCTGACTAAAAGACCAATAAAATGCCCCAAACCGGCGTGCAACTCATTTAATAAATGACCTAATGACAGAGGAAACTTCTTGAAACGTCTTGTTAATGTGACTTTGCAGCTCACACTAAGTGGTCACTGCAGACGTCCTCAGTTCAACAGTTGTTCCCTCCTCTCCCATGGCTCTCCTCTGCCAGGCTGGATCTTCAGCAGGACGACAGAGGACAGACAAACGCTGGAACATAGGAACAAACAACAGCAGGAAGTTAAAGCCTAACTCTGGCCAAAATGCATCCTAGGGTCTTTTTGTGAATGTACACGAGTCAAACTTTAAAAAGTTTAAAAGCATATTTAGGACAGAAGTGCCACTTTTAAGATTTACCATATTTTAGTTTTTCGGTCAAATGGCCTTTTGAATGGGAGTGATAGGGGCACTTTTATGCTAGCCTCAAAATAGCTATTTTTAAAACACTAAGAAGGCTCAACACAACATGAAACGTTGCTCAGAGTATCACCAGGAGCTCTACACCTTAACGAAAGCGTTGACAACATTGTTTGTGTACCCAGAGTTTAGGCTAGTAAAAAGAAAGGTTTTGAACAACTCACCGTAGCTCTCTTTGTTTCCGGCCGCTACCACCTCGGCAGTCAAAACGAGTCGATATCAGAAAGCGACTGAACAGACTCCATATGAGGCTCCTTTTTTAACGGTGGTCAGTATTGTTTTTCACTAACGACAAAACAACAAATTATCCGTGCATTTATATGGAACAAAGCTTTAGGAGCTTTCCATCTTTAAGCGTGTTTTACAGAAACCGCAGCCGAGCTGGCGCGTGCATATGTGACGTCATGAAATCTCTGACTATTTGTACCTGCACTAGTTGCAGTCTTCTCCTGAACAGCGGTGGCGCTAATGAGCAAAGGTTACCGACGTTGCTTTTTCTACGGCCGAACTGGCAGCAGCATTGCCATCAATGCTTCGATTTGATTCAAGGACCTACTTCGTCGGATCAAGCCTTTTATTCAACATAAAAGAGCTCATCTTAACCCGGTAAGTTTACCAGACAGAATTGTAGTCACTCTGAGAGTCCTAGCATCCGGTTGTCAGTGAACTCATTCAGGCATCCTGTTTCCGCTTTGTCGCGCGCCGCTGAAAAAAAGAGCCGTGTGCGACCTCGGCTCACGCGCCATAAATCGGACGCGCCAGCTGAGTATTACATAATTTTTACATCACGATGACGCGCGCCACCTTGGCTGCGTCTAGTATATAACGGCCCTTACTCTCCTCCCTGTTACGTTGCATTCGGAAATCAACTTACAAAATGTAAAGTAAACTCTGGATACACAAACAATGTTGTCAATGCTTTCATTAAGGTGTAGAGCCCCTGGTGATACTTCGAGCAACGTTTCATGTTGTGTTGAGCCTTCTTAGTGTTTTAAAAATAGCTATTTTGAAGCTAGCATAAAAGTGCTCTCCTAGCACTCCCATTCAAAAGGCCATTTGACCGAAAAACGAAAATACGGTAAATCTTAAAAGTGGCGCTTCCATCCTAAATATGCTTTTAAACGAAAGTTTGACTCGTGTACATTCACAAAAAGACCCTAGGTTGCATTTTGGCAAGAGTTACACTTTAACACACTACCAAAATCATTAGGAAAATTACAGGAGACATTTTAGGCCAGCTTTTACACTCTTGGGACATGCTGATCGACCAATACCAAAAACAGCAGCTGCAATAATCTGCTATAGCTGGTACTGTAGTCAAGTTACCAACCGTCGAGTCCGAGTCAAGTCTCAAGTCCCCAGTGTTCGAGTCCGTCTCCAAGTCCCAGTCACTAAAAAGAATGCAAGTCCAGGTCGAGTTACTACCAGCGTTCGTGGCCAAGTCTTTTCTCCAATTGTGCATCCACAAATGATACAATTAGCGGTGCTCTATGCCAGCATTGGATGTAAAATCTGTGAAGGCGAACTTCCCAACCCGGGGTGCATCGCTCTGCATCTTTCAAATGTGAACAAGTAGTAGGGGGCACGGGCCCATCATGAACTACAGTCGCAGGTGAAGGACACACGCCATACCCCTGCATGAAACAGACTAAATAAATACATCAAATATATATACAGTATATATATATATATATATATATATATATATATATATTAGTGCTGTCAGTTTAACGCGTTATTAACGGCGTTAACGCAAACCCATTTTAACGGCGTCAATTTTTTTATCGCAAGATTAACGTTCTTTTGGGCCCAGCAGACTTTGTAGTTTTTTCACATGCTGTTGCAACAACTAGTAACGTTAGAAAAACTACAACACCACACCGGATCTAACTAGACTGGAAACAAAACAACATGCACGCTGCACACACTTGTTTGCACTTGCTTGCGAGCCGGCCAAAGAGTAGTACATACCTGCAAACTAGTCGCTTTTCGACGAAAATCGCCGTTTTGAATGGGGTCCAAGACCCGGTGCTAATACGGCACCGGTGCCTTAACAACCGTTATCTACCGGACTGAATAGCAACGAGGATTTCGGTGCCTTATTTAGGTGCCACTTAAATGCCTCTGCTTCTCTCTGATGCTCCGAAAACGGACGTTAGAGGGAACTGAAACATCGCCACACAGGAGTTCAGTCAACACTACACTTAGCAGCAGGTAACGTTAGCCTACCGTTAGCTAGCAGCTGTCTGTATTTCACTGGAGATGATTCCAACACCGGACTGGAGCTGTCGTTGTCTGAAAAACACAGTCATGATGTCATGTTGCTCGCCTCGCCAGCCTTGTGGTGCATTCACTGTAATTGTAAAATGCCTTTTTCCCAACCAGTAGTTGTTTTTACCGTTTTGTGCTCAATTTGTGTTTTTTAGATCAACTTTTTATTGTTTTATATTTTTGAACATACAGAACAGACAAATACAATTGAACAAGGTGCTCCTTTTTTAAATATATATATCTTTCTGTTCAGGCACCGTTTTAAAAGTATCGTATCATATTGATAAGAGCATTAAAATGAGAAAAAATAATGGGACAAAAAGAAATCAAGGGACATTTAAAATAGATAAAAATGTGCGATTAATTGTGATTAATTGCAAGTTAACTATGACATTAATGCGATTAATCGCGATTACATATTTTAATCGTTTGACAGCACTAATATAAATATATATATATATATATATATATATATATATATATATATATATATATATATATATATATATATATATATTAGAGGTGTCAATCTTCCTTTATAATACCATTCGAATTCCATTTGATATTTTTTTAAATATTTGAATAATATTTGAATATTTAATGCTCAATTGCAAATAAATAATATGTACTACACTACTCAGGCTTATGCATTGTCGATGGCATTACAAACATGTGTTTGTTGTTACACCTTCCGACCACTAGAGGGGCATCCAACATTAGCCTTGCCTTGAGGGGACCTGCACGCAACTTTGTTTACATTAATTTTCCACCACGCACACAACGACAAACACAAATTAACAGAGTAATGAAACATTATCAACAATTGTAGTGAAGCGACTCTATTGTAAAGGCTAATGGTGCTCAATTAGCACAATGACAACATGTTACAAAGCACAGCCGAAACATTTTGCCATAAATTAGCTAGCTAGGTAAGTAACAATTCTAACGGCATTAATAACTAAGCCAAACTACTACTCACTACTATTGTAAAGGACTATTACAACTATTTTTGTGATTTATAAGCAACCTGTTTCTTGCAGATCGTGACGTTACTGAGAATACAGCTATTAATATGTAATATATGAAGTAGAAGCTAACTCTGACAGCTGTAGGGAAGCTAACATTACCTTTAGCTGTCTTCATGAATCTCCCAGCCACGCTAACGTTACTATACCTCGCGATGCAGTTAGAAAACAAGAACAAGCTAACAAATGTTAAGATAAGTTCTTTGGCTCGGTGGAGTCATGTTAAAACTATTTCCCGTCCTTCTTATGATTACCAGCCGCAGCCTGTCACTCCCCCGTGTGCTAACGTTACCCGGTATGTAACGTTAGCTCCGTAATGTTGTACTAACGTTACTCGGTACGCAACGTTAGCTCCGTAATGTTGTACTAAAGTTATCTTAGACCTCACAATCCCTTGTGTTTCTCACTACCACTAAGTTATTGTTCATAAGACGTAACATGAATCACACATGCGGGTAGTCCAAGGCAAGAAGAGGGAGATTGGCTAACGTTAGCCAACATATTTATAAAAAAAGTCACATTCGAATAGTAATTTCAGCATTCAAATAGTATTGATTTTTTTACTATTCGAATTATATTCCAACAGCCCTAATATATACAGTACAGGCCAAAAGTTTGGACACACCTTCTCATTCAAATGCGTTTCCTTTTTATTTTCATGACTATTTACATTGTAGATTCTCACTGAAGGCATCAAAACTATGAATGAACACATATGGAATTATGTACTTAACAAAAAAGTGTGAAATAACTGAAAACATGTCTTATATTTTAGATTCTTCAAAGTAGCCACCCTTTGCTTTTTTATTAATAAGGGAAAAAATTCCACTAATTAACCCTGATAAAACACACCTGTGAAGGTAAAACCATTTCAGGTGACTACCTCATGAAGCTCATTGAGAGAACACCAAGGGTTTGCAGAGTTACCAAAAAAAGCAAAGGGTGGCTACTTTGAAGAATCTAAAATATAAGACATGTTTTCACTTATTTCACACTTTTTTGTGAAGTACATAATTCCATATGTGTTCATTCATAGTTTTGATGCCTTCAGTGAGAATGGAAATACAATGTAAATAGTCATGAAAATAAAGAAACACATTGAATGAGAAGGTGTGTCCAAACTTTTGGCCTGTACTGTATATATATATATATATATATATATATCTCAAATATATCAATATTATACTGTATATCAAATTTGTATGATCTATTACACATGAAAGTAGGCAGAAACATTCAACTTCCGAGGACTATTTCATAAATCCTCGAGTCCAAGTCCGAGTCCGAGTCATCAGTGGGCGAGTCCAATTCATGAGTTTGCGAGTCCAAGTCAAGTTAAGAGTCCAGAGAACAGCGACTTGAGTACTCCATCACTGACTACAGCATACTGTTTAAACTGATGGACACTGACCTGTCTGAAGGTTCCTGCTGTCAAACACATCTGTCCAGCTGCCCACAGTGGCACCATGAGAACAGAGGAGAGGGTCATGGTCCATCCTAGAGCATACGCCCAGTCAGGGTAAACGTACCAGTCGTTAAACTTGAGGGCTTTGTAATCAATCAGGTACAGGATTAAGGTGATCTGTAAAATAGTGGGTTTTGGTAAGACAAACACAACATTGATGTTATGTATCATTAAATGGCACAAATGCTCCAAAAGATAGTTTAGGAATTGCAAAAGCCAGAGTCGCAGATTAGTTCAGGCAAGATCTGCTGATGCTAGAAAGTGAAAATGTTAAATTCACACAAAATAATCCAGCAAGTCAATAGCAAAGTTAATACAAGAATGTAAAAGCATTGGTTGACACAAAGAAATGTGTCTGACTCACCAGTGACAGAAGAGGAATGAAGTATTTCCAGCAGAGTTTAAAGAAAATTGATGGTCTCTGTCCTGTCATGTCCTCTATGATGTCGGAAAGGCGGTCAGCACCTGATGGAAGACCAAATGGTCCATTTAGTCAATATTACTGTCTACAGACACAACAGTGTGATCCAGACAGCTGGAGTATCTGTTAAAGTGACTCAAACATTTGCTCTCATTCAGCTGATGTGATTTCTCTGAACAAAGCTATCAGATCTTTTTTATGGTATAGTTAACATTTTCAATTTAGGAATATTTCTGTAAATATTGATATTGGGTTTGAACATATGTCACAGACAAATGCACTATTGCCCCCACTTTCAGCAACTGTGTAACTTAATAACTGAGCCTTTTTATAAAGTTAGTTAGATTTTTTTTTTTAAGATTTACATCTTCAGTAACAACCAATATGTTTGGGGCTGGAAGCCACAGACAGGATCAGGAAGTGAGAACGTACCGAGAGAAGGACTCCTACATTATTGATTTTGGTCTTTTTAAAGGATTGCTGACAATAGCAAAATATATAGACTAACACCGTCTTTATGCTTTAAATAATAAGTAATCTGACTCACCAAATATCCAGCCCACAGCCAGGCATTCACAAATAGCCATAAAATTCTGACTGACTCTGGTAGAGCCGTAGAAGTCAATGAGTTGGAATATGTAAATTCCTCCCTAAAGCAAAAAAATGTAAATAAAACACAACATTTTGATGACATTTTTTAAATTAAATGTGTTTAATTTTTTAAATGTGTTTTTCATGTGTTCACCTCTGTAACCAAGGTAAGCTGTATGAGGAAGCTGGAGACACAGACGGCGAGGACAAAGATCTCGTGCCTCAATGGTGCACGAAACCACTTTGGAAACAAATCGGTCACCGTGGTGATAAAACTCTCCACTATCACAAACTGGGGACAGAATAAAATGAACTTTTTCATGTGTGTCTTAAAAACATCTATTATTTGTCAATAGGTAATGGGACAAATGGTATTACATGTGTGTCGATAGTCAGCAGAATGAGCATCAGGAAGAAGCAGGCTGTCCAGAACTGTGGAAAAGGCATCAGAGCTGTTGCCTGAGGGTAAGCAATGAAGGCCAAACTTGGACCTGTGAAGTGAACGAGGAGAGACGTGATAACATTAAGCTATATACAAATTTATGTTACTTTGTAGAACACTGCCTTCAACTCTGGATGATATACTTGGATCCTAAACATTGCATATGATGAAATCTTTGAATATACTTTACCTGACTCTACCACAGTGTCAACACTAACACCCTGTTTCTGAGCCATGAATCCAAGTACAGAGAAGACGACAAATCCAGCAACAAAACTGGTCCCACTGTTCAGCAGACAGAGCCAAAAGCAGTCCCTAGAGGCCACAGAAAGACAGAAAGTCTCTTGTCAAAAGGAAGACATTCCTATGCATACTTGCAAAGGAAATGGCTTCTTCTGAACCAACATAGTATGATGTCAAAGTTCTTGTCATATATGACTTATACTTACATGTAACAGTTGTTGTTGTACTCATTATAGCTGCCCAGGACATGCAGAGTCCCTGCAGTCAGGCTGTAGGAGAAAAATATTTGAGATCCTGCTTCTATCCAGACCTGCAATGTAAGAAAAGTTGTATAATATACTGAAGTATAGAGTGTTCTTCCTTGCAGTAGTTCTGAGATACTTGATGAATAGGAGGACTCAGGGGGAGGATGTCACCAAAGAGCCATCCATTTCCCAGTCAGTGAACCAAACCCAACACAATACAGTATCTAAATTAAGGCTGCAGTATGCATAAAACATATTCCATGTCAGATCATCCAACACTGTCTGAAACCCCCTTTCTGATATGAAAACAGTAGAGGACAGCATCCATCAAATTTGGTACATTTCCAGAACAGAGAATTTGACAACCATGCCCACCTAAAGCTTGTTTTATGGTTCTGCGGAGTGTTTATAAAGAAGGTCTGGCGTGGACGCAGAGGGGTCTGCGGGGTTACGCCATCGATTCGATGCAGAAGCATAAAAAACTGCTTTAATGCTGCAACAGATGGTTTGTAAACACAGAAGTATGGATGTATTATATCAACAGAACCATCTAAGGAGCTGTCATTGGAAACGGTTTGAAAAAGGCCATATTTCCAAAAATATCTAGCAGGTGATTGGATGAACAGTCTCTCTATCAAATCTACCATTGTTGTTTTGATCAAACAGTTGCCAATACCCAAGTAATTCAAAAGGGGGGATTCAAATAAACTAGTCACCTCCAGGTTAGCCAGGCGGTTCAGGTCTGGATACAGGTAGTAGTAGATCCCTTCCCGAGCTCCAGGTAGAGTCAAGCCCCTGATCAGCAGTATCAGGAGCATCACGTAGGGGAACGTGGCTGTGAAATACACTACCTTAAATGAAAAGAAAGTTGTTAAAGAAAAGTAATCACTAAATGTTGTTGATGATTACATGCAACACAAATACAGAAAGTGTGGCACAGGGGGCGAGTCCCTAAACTCAGACTGGGGGAAGTGATAGAGGGAGTGTATAATCCAGTTCAGGACATGGCACCGGTCACACCTGCAGCCCATCAGGTAATTACTCTCCACTGAGAGCCATCAAATCAATGATTTAGCTCTGTTCTTCACTCAAATAATATTTTGTTACGAATTTGCTGGTACAAAAGACAAAAGAAGAGTTTACTTGCAAAGCGTAATGTGCGAAATAATCGCTTCTCTCTACAGAGATACTGTAATACTGAAAAAGCACTGTTTATATATTTATAAAATATTATTTCCACTGACCTTTCCAGAAGATCTGACACCTTTCCAGATGCTGAAGTAGCAGATCACCCAGCAGGCCAGAAGACACAAAGCCAGCTCCCATCTCACACTGCCCAGCTCCTCAATGCCTCCAGACACGCCCAGCACACGCCGTCTGAGGAGAGGGGGAATTGAACAGGTGCATATAATGTGAGACAAAGAGATGAAGAGGGACGTGGGAAGTAAGGATGTGTAATGTGATAAAATTACTCAGTTTACTTACTAACAATTTGACATTACATTGAACCACAATAGCCGTTGGAAATTTGGAAAACGGTAAAGGACATTTGAAACATAATTTGAGGTTATGGAACTTTTTATGGAAAAAAAACCCATTTGTTATTGTTGCCTCTAACATATTATTCATGTTACTATGAATAGTCAATTATTTGTTTTCTTTCCAAATGTCTCTGAACTTTGTCACAACTCAGGAAATGTGTAATACTGTCACTGGAAATACTTAAATTTATAAGTTAAAGCTTTCGTGTTTTGCAAAATTGAAAAATTTAAACCAATATCAAAAACCCAACACCAGGTAGAATCCTTAACATTTTCATAGTACTTAGTACATCAACTTTAGAAAGCTTTAATTTTTAAGTATTTGAAGAACCACAATTTAAAAAAAACTGAAATCTGTCCTAATGTAGCATGAAATCATAGAATGAAAAACATGGCATTAAAGCATCAAAAGTGAAATAGTGATACAATAATTTACATTTTAATTATGGCTCCTTAAAAGAAGAAGAAGAAGATTTATTTATTTATATTAGGACAATGCACATTAATCAACATTTCTGTAAATGCACCAGTGTTAGCCAGTCGGCTAATTTTCAACTGTAGATAAAGAAGTTAAACTCACTCCCAGAACTCAGTTGCAGCAGAGGTGGTGTTGGTCTGATTTGCAGTCACATTAGATGAAGTGAAAGTCTGTAGACCAAGACAGTTATCTGGGTTTGGGAACAAACACAGATTTAATGAGGGCAAGAGACTTGAAGGCTCTAAATCCTTGAGAAGGTAGTCGCTAACCAATTGTGTGACTTTCTACATAGAAATAGACTATTTGAAGACTTTCAGTCAGGCTTTAGAATGCATCATAGCACAGAGACTGCACTGGTGAAAATTACTAACGACCTTCTAACTGCTGTTGAGTTAAATAAAGTTGTAACAATGTTGATTTTAATAACTATGTATGTTTTATGTTTTAAGTAATAAATTGTATGCTGTAACCGGGTTATGAAAATAGGAATGAATGTATATGAATGTAAAGAATAGGTCCAGACTGATCTGGTCATCACAATCACCACATTTTGTCTCTGTAAACAATAAGTAAAGACAGACCCTTTTTCTCCCCCTCTCTTCCTGTCTTTGGTTAAATTGATTAGGTTAAAACCAACTATTAACATATGAAGAGAAACGTCTCTTTGAGTCTCCAACCTCCTGGTGCCAAGTCTGGGTTAGAACAAAGGAAATGCAAACTCTGTAAACTTGAGTATAATCAACACTTCCATGATAAACAACTTTAGTCTGTGACTTGAAATTCAAAGGTGTGTCCTTATCCTGAGAGACAGGAATAAATGTGGGAGCAGGGGAAAGATTCGAGACTGTTTCGATGTGACTCCACAAGGAGATGCATGGATTCAGTCCGCTGTCAGCTGCAGTGTAACATTTGTTTTGTCATGTCACGGGACTGCGAACTGTGACCCGAAAGGGGAAGCATGTTTGCAGTCCGCTGTTTACAGTGTATATGTTTTGTCTTGTCGTTTTCATGCAGTTTCATTAAACCTTTTGCTTAACTTTCAATTTGACCCCAGCCTCTCCTCCTTCCTCCAGAAATCAGAACCAACACGTCTTTTAGAGATTTCTTAACACTGCTGCTGACAAAGGACTTTTCTCCATACTTGTCTTATTAGATCATAGTGTTGCATTCGACACTATTGACCATACCATCCTGTTATAGAGACTAGAACATTTAGTTGGCATTAAAGGAATCGCACTAAGCTGGTTTAAGTCCTATTTCTCTGAGCGATCGCAATTTGATAATATTAACGATAAACCCTCCAAGTACGCTAAAGTTAGCCATGGCGTTCCTCAAGGCTCAGTGCTTGGACCAATTCTATTCTCCTTATATATTCTTCCTCTAGGCAATATTATAAGGAAACACTCAATTAACTTTCACTGTTACGCAGACGACACCCAATTATATCTGTCAATTAAGCCAGACGAAAGCAATCAGTTAGCTAAACTTCAAGCGTGCATTAAAGATATAAAATCCTGGATGACCTACAATTTTCTGATGTTAAACTCAAACAAAACTGAAGTTATTGTGCTGGGACCCAAGCACCTCCGAACTTCATTATCTAAAGATATAGCTACCCTAGATGGTATTGCCCTGGCCTCCACCACTACTGTCAGCAATCTAGGAGTTAGTTTTGATCAGGATATATCCTTTAACGCCCACTTAAAACAAACCTCAAAAACTAGTCCATGCATTCGTTACTTCCAGGTTGCTCAAATAAGTCCCTTAAGACTCAGCTGACCCAGAATGCTGCATCACGTGTCCTGACAAGAACTAAGAAAAGAGACCATATTTCTCCTGTACTAGCTTCTCTGCATTGGCTTCCTGTAAAATCCAGGATTGAATTTAAAATCCTTCTCCTGACCTACAAAGCTCTAAATGGTCAAGCACCATCATACGTAGAAGAGCTCTTGGCATAGGCGTCACTAGGCTCAGCACCCCTGAAAATAAAGTCCTTATTGTGATAATGTGAGATCGTTTAGTGCTCAAAGTAGTGGCGGTTTTTGGCACGGGCGAACCGGGCAGCCACTTAACTTAAGGAATCGCACTAAGCTGGTTTAAGTCCTCTTTCTCTGAACGATCGCAATTTGATAATATTAACGATAAACCCTCCAAGTACGCTAAAGTTAGCCATGGCGTTCCTCAAGGCTCAGTGCTCGGACCAATTCTATTCTCCTTATATAAATAATCCTCTGTGCTGCGAAGCGTGCTGCGAAGCGTGCTGCGAAGCGTTTTTCTGTTTTCTATCATTTCACTGTGTGGGGAATTGGCAGATCAGCGCCCCCAGCAGCTGCAGGCGCCCTGCTTGCTGAGAGAGGTCAGCACCCCCTACTTTCACAATGAAATGGACTAGTCCGTCCCACAGTGCGCCGCCAAAGATAAACGGTGACAGGAGAAATGGGAAGTACACGGAGACGGAGAAAGACGAGTCTAAACGGTCTAAACCTTTGTGTTATGTCAATGGTCTAAACGCCAAAATGAAAAAAAGTTACCCAAGCGGCTCAAATAAAAGAAAAAAGCGAAAAGACATGTTTTCGGGAGTAGCAGGACCTTCATCAGCTCTACTTTGGTAGCCTACACAATGCATTCTCTGTTGATTAGTTGATTACATTTGCCTTCTGGTTGACAGCACAAAGGAGCGAGGAGAATAGAGAGGGAGAAGGGCAGAGAGAGCAAGATGAACAAGGTGAGAAAATGGCTAGGTAGCCTATAAGACATGTATATGGTAGGACTACTGTGTTTTATTTTCTATTTTATTTGAAGATTATTTTCTAGTTGATTACAAAATGTTTTGTATGTGATTGTCAGTGATAGGACGGAGGGAAGGAGATAGAGGGAGAGAGGAGGATGGGGAGAGAGAGAGAAGGATGGAGAGAGAGTGGACAAAGAGAGGGACCTGGAAGAACCAGGTGAGAAAGTGGACATATATTATACGGGCAAAAACACTTAAAACATTCCATTCACATTATATTTACATATGCATTTCATGGAGGACTAGGCTCTTAAGAAAAAGAGATGTTGTGTTTTCCCCATCTGGTTCAGAGGCATTATTAGATTAGATGAAAAAGTTGAAAATCAACAGCAGAAAAAAACATGAATAATCTTGTCTAAAAATATGTTAAGGCTTATTTTACCATTTAAGGTATGTGCAGGGGTGTAGCTCCAAATTCTGGGCCCTGTGAAAGGCATTTTCTATGGGCCCCTTCCTGCAGCCAAAGCTATGAATTCTAGCATATTTTTGGGCCCTCCTCACATGAGGGCCCTGGGCACTCAGTCCCCTTCCCCCAGTGTGTGCTGCAATAATCATGCTTTGTAGTTTCCATCTTTTTTCACAGCAGATGCCTTAAATCTGTTGATAGTTTGTCATAATTGCATGTCTCAATCTGTCTATTTCTTTCCCCAAAACTCACAAGAAGTCATGATTTAAGGGTTAAAAACAAAAAAAATCTTACGGGAGCATGCCCCCAAACC